>NW_028132890.1:0-156212 GCF_964374135.1 Grampus griseus
GGGAGCGCCTGGGACTCACCCATAGCAAGACCTGCCTCTTCTTCCCATGCCCGCCTCCAGACCCTGCTGGCGCCAACTCCCAGCCCCCAGTCCGCTGGGGCTCCCTGACCGCCTGCACTGAGACTTCTTCCAGGCTGGATGGACATCCACCTCCTGAACCAGATGTGTTGTACCTGGAACTCCCGGAGCAGAACCTCAGTGAGGACGTGGGGGCTAAGGGCTGGGCTGGAGGCCTGGGTCGGCCACAGAGCACAGCTATGGATGCTGGTGATGTAGAAGCGAGTTTGCTTACGTAGCAGACAAGCTGGCATGGACGCATGCATTCGACACATCAGTGCCTCCCGGCCTGCGTGGGGCCCCAGGCCCTTTAAGAATCTCCGAAACCTATAAATCCTCCCTTATAAAATGAGACATTCAGACATACACAGAAAGCTCTGCACACAACTTTTTCAGAGGATTGCTAGCCACCAGAGTCCATCTGCATCCTCCTTAGAGGTCCACAGAATCCAGGTGAAGACTCTAGGCTAAAGGCACGCAGGTGTGTGAATACAGATGTACGCACCACATGTGGACACATATTCACATTTAAAGGTGGTATTCATTCTAGGGCTTACCTTCCTTAGGAGTACTTAGAGCCAGAAATCTGTAAAGTTATGTGTGTTGAATGAAGAGGAAAGAACTCAGGCTTTGGGTACCACAGAACTGTGTTAAAATTCCACTCTCCTAGCCATGTGATGCTGGACATGTGAATTCACTTGTCTGAGCCTCAGTTTCCAAATGTGGATACGTGTGAGGTTGAGAAGTAGATTTAAAATGCTCAGTAGAAAAACAAGCAGCAATTTAAAAATTAACCAGGGACTTACCTGGTGGCACAGCGGTTGAGAATCCGCCTACCAATGCAGGGGACACGGGTTCAAGCCCTGGTCCAGGAAGATCCCACATGCCACGGAGCAACTAAGCGCGTGCGCCACAACTACTGAGCCTGCGCACTCTAGAGCCCACGAGCCACAACTACTGAAGCCCACGTGCCTAGAGCCTGTGCTCCACAACAAGAGAAGCCACTGCAATGAGAAACCTGTGCACCGCAACGACGAGTAGCCCCCGCTCGCCGCAACTAGAGAAAGCCTGCGCGCAGCAACGGAGACCCAACACAGCCAAAAAATAAATTAACTAATTAAAAAAAAAACTCATTAAAAAAAATTAACCAAAAAAGTCCATTATATAGTGATCCTTTTTCTCTCTTTCTCTCCCTCCCTCTTCGTCTATATATAATATGCCATATATATCTGAAAAGATATTCACCCAAGTGTTACCAGTGCGGAGACTTAGATAGAACTAGAGATGATTGAATGTACTTTCCTGTATTCAACAAAGAACATTTATGCTTTGGGTATAGACAAGAAAAAATAAACATTATTATTGTTTCAAACGAAGTTCCTAATACAGTGTTTGTCAGAGAGCAGCTGGCCAATAAATAACGCTTATTATTACGTTTATGTGTTGCAGGAAATATGTTTCCATATCATATGAAGTATATTATTAAAGAATCATTGTGTTCATCCATTCACAAGACACCTGTGGAGTACCGACGACATGCATATAAGGTGTTGTCTTGGACCTAGGGGATGGGGTGTGTGCAGAAAAGAAAGAATCTTATAGGATGGGAAAGGGATGAGACCAGACAGATAACACCAAGTGCCATGTGCCAGGGCAAGTCTCCCAGATTGCCTGGGGAGGGTGCAGGACGGGAGTGTGTATCGGAGTTGGGAGGCGAGCACTGCATGCACAAGGAACATCTCAGCAGCCCCTGAGGGCAGGGAGGGGGGAGGGATTTCCAAGGAGGAGATGCAAGGGTAGAGGAGCCTCCAGAGGGGAGAAGGAGTCACGTATACTTAGGAATGAGAAGGGTGGCAGCAAGCAAAACCCTCTGACCTGGGGGCACAGAGGGCAGTGGGCGCAGACCACAGAATTCTGGCCTTGAGTTCCGGGCTGATGCATTTTGACGTCATTCAACGGAAGATGGGCATTGGTGTGCTGCCTCTTGAGCAGAGAGTGATCTAATCAAAGCTTTATGTTTTCAGTTAGGACAGCTGTCATTGCAAGCAGAAACTGGACCACAGTAGCTCAACCAAATAGGGTTTTTCTTTCTTTTTTTTACAAAATATTTATTTATTTATTTTTGGCTGCACTGGGTTTCCATTGCTGTGCGCGGGCTTTCTCTAGTTGCGGTGAGTGGGGGTTACACTTCGTTGCGGCGCGCAGGCTTCTCATTGCAGTGGCTTCTCTTGTTGCGGAGCACGGGCTCTAGGTGAGAGACTTCAGTAGTTGCAGCACTTGGGCTCAATAGTTGTGGCTTGCGGGCTCTAGAGCGCAGGCTTAGTAGTTGTGGTGCAAGGGCTTAGTGGCTCCGCGGCATGTGGGATCTTCCTGGACCAGGGCTCGAACCTATGTCCCCTGCATTGGCTGGCGGATTCTTAACCACTGCGCCACCAGGGAAGCCCACAAGTATGGTTTTTCTTATTTGCTTTGTTTTGGGTTTTTTTTCACAGAACATGGAATCTGGAGGTATAAGGTCCAAAATCTGGCTGTAGGCTCTACTATGCTATGAATGGGGTAGGTGCCTTTTTTGTTTCTGCTCTACCATCCCTGGAGTGTGGCGTTCATCCTGAGGTTGCCTCATGGTTACAAAATGGCTGCTGCCCCTCCAGCCTATGTCCGTAGTCTATGCAGGCAGACAGGAGGAGGAGGGGCACGGAAAGGAAGAACGAAGAATGGGGAAGAGGATGTGGCAGAGGGGAAAGGCTCAGACCCTTCCTGAGAATCCACAGGAGGCCCCGTGGGAGGGAGGGCAGGATGGAGAGGACCAGATGGGTCTGGGGACTCCTTGGCAGCCTCAGATCCTAGAGGGAGTTCAGGTTCAGGACCAAGTTGCATCCTCGTGGTTCAGGGCAGATCTAGATGCAGACGGGAACCTGGTGGAGCCCTGGCCTGCTGCCCCACCTGAATCATGCTCCCAGTGGGTTGCCCTGAGCAGTCCTCATTCATTCATATTCATCTATTTGCTCATTCACTCAATGAGCCTTTCACTTAGCAAACATCCCCCATCCCCACAGATGCCCTCTTTCTCATGACTTTGTTCATTCATCTTGCAGGTATTAGTGAGCACCTACTACGTGCCAGGCAATATGATAGGTGCTAGGCTCCAGGTGGACAAGACAGACAAAATCCCTGCCCTCTCAGCAATGAACAGACTCACTGAAAGAAAAGAAAAAATTCTACTGTCTTATACTATACAGATAAACTCCTTATGCTTCTAGTTCTTATGCAACAATATAACTTGAATGAATTTTCAAACGTAATAGAAATCAAATGCTACAACTAATAACAACATAAATGTTTTTTCTGCATCCAGATTCTGACTTGCGGTAAGGATGGGCCCTGTAAAACCAGCCTTTCCTCCACAATTTCTATCCCAATTCCTGCTCCATGATGTCACGGGGGCAGAAGGGCAGGGGTCAGAGGGCTCACAGGGACGGCCTCTCCTGGCCGGAGCGGGGCAGGTGCGGGGGTCCTGAGGGGGCTCACGAGCAGGAGTGTGTGAGCTGGCTGGGTGGGCCAGAGGCTCTAGCAGTGGGAGGGGAAGGAGGCAGCGGGTGGCCCCTGGAGCGCCTGAAACCCTGACTGCCAGGACCTTGGGCATTGTCCTTGGCAGTGCAGAGTCTCCAAGGGCTGTGACCTCGTTTCTGTTTAGCAGGACCATGCTGGCCACGATGCAGGGTTGGAAGGGAGGACGGACAAGGTAGGAGGTTAGTGCCAGGGTGGGACGTCCAGGTGGGAGGTCTTGGACGCCAGGCTGAACCCGGGAAAGAAGCCTGGGCTGGACACCTACCTGGGCATCAGCAGTGGTGGCCAGGGGCAGCCAGGCCCCCGGCCTGGGCACAGGGACAAAGGGGGAAGGCCTCCGGGAATCAGGCTCCTGAAGAAGCCTTGTGGTGGAGGACAGGAGAGAGAACTTGGTGGGCCTCAGAGGAGGGCACTCGGCACTGTGCTGGGTCCAGCCGTGGCCAGCGGGCTCCGAGCTCCCAGGCCCTGACACCCCCATGGGCAGCCTTTGCTTCCTGGGCAGGGCCTCGTTCCGCAGCATCAGGGATGGACTCGGGCCCGGAGGAAACAGATGCCCACCTTCCCAGGCCTGTTTTCCATTCCGGTGCCCCCATAATTGCCTGGAGCCGCCCCCACCATCCCCGGCTGCTGCTTTGCAGTCGGGGTGTATCAGTCATGATAAGACATCACTTAAAGCACCGGTGACAGGGCCTAATCAGTTTTTTGAAATATAGACTCTTCTCCCCACACTGCGGGCAGGGCCGACATTAATACACATTTATGCAAAGCAAGAGCTGTAGCTGTCGGGGGCTAATCTTTACAAGTATGATAAATGATGTTTATTTTCCATGATGGAACGAAACACCCCAGCCGACAGTAATTGTAATAAAAAGGACAGATCAACTTCTATAAAGTGATTGAATCACCCTTCGATTGCATTAGTGTCCACACTCCATTGTGTCACCGGCATCCTCGAGGTTCCTAGGACAGTGATCCAGACGGTCACCCCTCAGTTCGATGCCTGCCCTTCACCTGGGCTGCCGGGGCCAAGGCGACCGCCTGCTGGCAGCGATGGGTCCAGCTCCTCCAGCCCAGACTTTCGTCTCGCCGCGTGTGAGGCATGTGGGCTGGGATGTGCACAGTGCCCAGCGTCAGCCTGGAAGGGTCTGGAATTGGGGTGGCAGGGGAGCGGCAGAGGGCGACACTGCATGGCCAACCTTTGGGAGCAGAAAGCAGGCGCTTTGTCTAATCCTCCCCATGGCCCCGAGGGGGTGCTGTTATTATTCTGCCTTTGCAGGCGAGGAAGGGGGAGGTCGGAAAGGTTAAGTGGCTTGGCCAAGGTCACACAGCTAGTATGTGTCAAAAATGGGGTTCAGGAGGGCTTCCCTGGTGGCGCAGTGGTTGAGAGTCTGCCTGCCGATGCAGGGGACATGGGTTCGTGCCCCAGTCCGGGAAGATCCCACATGCCGCGGAGTGGCTGGGCCCGTGAGCCACGGCTGCTGAGCCTGCGCGTCCAGAGCCTGTGCTCTGCAACGGGAGAGGCCACAACAGTGAGAGGCCTGCGAACCGCAAAAAAAAAAAAAAAAAAAAAAAGAATGAAGCATAGCTTTGGGCTTCCCTGGTGGCGCAGTGGTTGAGAGTCCGCCTGCCGATGCAGGGGACACGGGTTCGTGCCCCAGTCCGGGAGGATCCCATATGCCGCGGAGCAGCTGGGCCCGTGGGCCATGGCCGCTGGGCCTGCGCGTCCAGAGCCTGTGCTCTGCAACGGGAGAGGCCACAACAGTGAGAGGCCCGCATACCACAAAAAAAAAAAAAATGGGGTTCAGGAACCTCCCTGGTGGTCCAGTGGTTAAGACTCTGCACTTCCAGTGCAGGGGGTGCAGCTTCGATCCCTGGTCAGGGAGCTAAGACCCCACAAGCTGTGTGGCACGGCCAAAAATAAATTAAAAAATAAAATTAAAAATTAAAAAATGGGGTTCACATCCAGGAGTGTTTAACAGATTGCTCTTGAGGTGATGAGGGGACCCCTGGCTCACCAGGTCTTCCTCTGATGTGGGACCAGGTACCCGCCCAGCTCCACAGAGGACAGAGGGCTAGGCTGGTCCA
This sequence comes from Grampus griseus, assembly GCF_964374135.1. Classification (NCBI taxonomy): domain Eukaryota; kingdom Metazoa; phylum Chordata; class Mammalia; order Artiodactyla; family Delphinidae; genus Grampus; species Grampus griseus. Next base: position 5,710 of record NW_028132890.1, read on the forward strand.
TGTTCAAGGCAGAGTTGTGGACACCAGGAGGCCCAGACCAGAGATGCTGGGTGCCATCTTCTAGAACCACAGCCCAGGGTGGTGTGCCGGCGGGGAAGCTCATGGGGTTAACAGGTTGATGAGTTTCACACTCTTTTGAGACCTCAGTCTTTCTACCTGTAAAATGGAGCTAAGAGCAGCACCCTCTCACAGCGTTGGTCACCAGTTCAGTGAGAACAGGGTTCCACGAGAGTCTCTACTGGGTTGTCCCCTGGAGTTGGACATCTCGGGAGATCCAGTGACCCTGTGGGGGTGAGGGCTGCCGGAGTCCCCAAGGAAAAGGGAAAGGCCTCCCTGACCTATTATCCCCAGAGACGCCAAAGGCTTCTAGATAAAGTGCATCTTGTAATAAAGGGCATGGCTCTTGTTACTCGCTTGGCTAAAGCCATCCAGTGGCCTCCATTGAATTCAGAATAAAATGCCAGCTCCTTCATCCATGATTTGTCCCTGTGTACATGGCACTTTGTTCAAGCCGCCAAAAGGACAGTTTCATAGTGGTCCAGCAAAGAACAGGTTCTGAGACTTGTGGGTGCTAAGGCGGAGGGTATATGGAGGAGGGATGGATTGGGAGTTTGAGATTAGCAGATGCAAACTATTATATATAGGATGGATAAAGAGCAAGGTCCTATTGTAGAGCACAGGGAACTCTATTCCATATCCCATGATAAACCATAATGGAAAAGAATATGGAAAAGAATATATATATATACATATATATATATAGATATAAAACCCTAACCCTAACCAAATCACTTTGCTGTACAGCAGAAATTAACACAACATTGTACATCAACTAGACTTCAATAAATTTTTATAAAAGAGCAGCTTCTCTTTCTGGAGCCTGGTTCCAGTGCTGTTTACTTACCCTCGCCACGGCCCTTCACAGGCGGGGACCTGAGGCTTAGGGAGGGGAGAGCACTTGCTGGTTAGTGACAGAGGCCAGCTTCACACCCAAAGCGGCAGCACTAAAGCCTGCTGGACCCCTGCCCCTGCGGCCTTGCCCGGGGCCCTCCCCTGCCTAATTGCCTTTGGGGGCATCCACTCTGAACGAACAGGTGGTCTGACCAAACAGAATATTTTCAAAATGATGCACTGTTATTACATTTAAGCCGAAATCTAACCGACTGGAAATGTTTCTGAGCACAGCCCTGCAGGGTTGCCGTAGGGCATGCAGATGGGGATCCTGCGTGGTTAGCAGCGCCCCGGTGTGGGCTCTGCAGCCATCTGCAGTGGGTGGCCAGAGGTGGGGTGGGGCAGCATGCTGGGGGAGGTGATGGGCAGCCCCCAGGGGTCTCAGTCCCCAGCACTGCTGGGTGGTGGTTCTCCAACTTGGGAGTACACGGGAGTCCCCTGGAGGGCTTGTTGAAACACAGATCAACACGGTCTAACCAAACAACGGAATCTCGTTCGACCCTACAAAGGAATCTAGTACTGATGCAAGGTGGATGAATCCCAAAAAGGTGATGATAAGTGAAAGAAGCTGAACACAAAAGGCCACACATCTTGTGATTCCATTTATATGAAATATCCAGAATAGGCAAATCCACAGAGACAGAAAGTAGGTTGATAGGGTTGCCAGGGGCTGAATGAGGAATAATTGCTTCATGGGGGGATGATAGTGTTTTGGAACTAGAGAGGGGTGCTGGTTGCAGAAACATTGGGAGTTCACTGAATGTCCCTGAACTGTGCACTTTAAAACTTCATTTGATGATGTGTGGATTTCACATCAGTACACACACAGGCACACAGCTTGCTGGGCCCCTAACCTGCACAGTTTCTGATTCAGGGGGTCTGGGTAGGACCCAGAGTGACCATTTCTAACCAGTTCCCAGGTGCCGCTGATTCCCAGACCATACTTTGAGACTCCATACAAGGTGACTCAGGACCTCCGGGAGGCCCCAGCTTAGGTCAGACCCCGCTGGAGCCGACCGCTAGCAGGAGACCACGGGAGAGCCCATCTGACACCAGACTCATGAGGGTTATCGACCGCCTCCCATTAAGAATTTGGGGCCAGTGGTTATTCCCCTGTTGAGTTCTCATTTCATGTTTATGTTCATAGTTTGTTCTTCATTTTGAATATCCCTCATGTTTTAGCTAAAACAGACTCTCTTTCACATAAGGGTTTTAAAAACAGGACTGCTTGTTTTTAGAACTAGTTTGGAATACACCGCTCTCCCTCCAGGAATCAGTGGGGGCCCGAGGAAGGCTGTGGAGCCCAGCCGGGCGGCAGAGCCCTGGACCCCGAGTATCCCCACCACACCCGCCTCCGGCTTCCCCCAGTTCCCAGCTTCAACCCCGGCGACACTCTGGGCAGCACCACAGTCTCTGCCGCTCTCCCCGGAGGACACTGGGTCAGCCTCTTCCTCAAGCTGGGCCTGTCCAGGCTTTCCCATCGGTCCCTCTGTGGAAGCTGGGCAGGCAGGGGCATCCCTGACTCTGCCTGTTCTTGACCCTCCCTGGCCCACTCCCCACCCACTGCTGCACATTGCTTTCCTCACCGCCCCCAGCTCTCCCCAGGACAGAGGTAGAGGGAGTCCTCACTTGTCCTCTGCACCTGCCCTTGGTCCTGCCTGAGGTTCTCTGCCCCACAGCCTCGTATCCATGGTAGCCACCAGCACTCCGAGGTCACCCGCAGCCCCACCGTATTTCCCATCACTCTGAGCTGCTCCAGCCGCCCCCGGCCCTCAGCACAGACAGCTCCTTCTTCCTGTAGCCTCACCCCTACTCTCACTGCCCACCGCCACTGCCACCCCATGCAGGTAACACCACGCAGCCTCAGCTCATCCTCCTTCAAAAGCCACTTTGTCAGGGACGCCTTCCCTGGCCCAGACAAGGCTAGGCCCCTGCCAAACTTTCCTCTACCACCCGCTCCTTTCCTTCATCGTGCCTCTATTTTTTCTTTATTGTTTGTGTTTATACTTTGATTTCTGTGTGTGTGCGTGTGTGCGTGTGCGCGTGTGCGTGTGTGTGTGTGTGTGTTTAAGGCCTACCTCTCTCCACTGTGGAGGATTCACCAAGGCCCAGGCAGTGAGCAGTTTGCTTGGGACTGCATCAGCCCCAGGCCTGGGCCTGGCCCCGGAGAGACGGAAAGACGCTCCAAAAATGCCTGCTGAACCGGCGAACTAAGGAACTGCTCTTGTCTTCTGGCTTGGTTGTGGGGGGTGGGTGCAGGGGGGTTGTTTTGCCGTGGAATAATACTGAGTGTTTAAAAATATTGTTAACTGCCGTTCTTGCTGCACCTGTGTGTGTGCACGTGGGTGTGCCCACACACGTGTGCCTCTCTGGACCTTGGACAGAGATGAGACAGAAAGGGCAAACATTCTTGGCATCGGCTCCCAGATGCATGACCCTGTGGAGGAGAGACACAGGGTGGGTTCCTGTCGTTCCTGGCATTCCACGGAGTGTGGAGGGTGCTCTGTTTACCTGGGACTAGCCTGGCCCCTGGCCCCTGGGACACACCTCCCTGCTGGAATTTGGCAGACACCATCATCTTCTTTTCTGGCTTCTTTTCCTCATTTTCTCAGCGAGTGAATACTCACCAGACTCTTCCCCACCGTCCTCCCCTTGGGCCGGGAAAGGGACGATCAAATCCTTCCCCTTTTCAACTGAGGCGTTCCAAGGGAAGGGGAGCCCTCATCTATGTCCCCCTGACCTCCTGCTGTCAGACAAGCCTGCAGATCACTGTCAAAGACCCTGCAGACAGAAATTTTACAGAAAGCCCGGCTACTCTGATCCCATCCAGGCCTGGAAGGCTGGACCATCATCAACCTTCTGCTGCCCCAGTGACTCCTGGGCTGTGGCCATCGTCTTCGTGGTGCTAAGCCCTTGGCCGTGTCTCTGTTGCAGGTAAAGGCAAGTGTGGCCGATGTCTTCAAGAAGGGGGGCACCACTGACCACCCTTGAGCCAATTCTAGGAGCTGAGCTTGGATCCTGTGAACTTTTAGCCAAAGGGAAGACATTAAGATGTTAACATTCTATTATTTCTGAAATTCCTCGTCCAAGCATCCTCTACCTCACATAGATTCATTCAACAAACTGAATAAGGCCGACTTGATGCCCAGCACTGAGCCCTTGACCTCGGAGACAGAAACATGAAGCAGACGTGAGAACTCCATCTGAGAGGCTGTGACAGGGAGCCCAAGGGAGCGGCCTGCCTGGTGGGGGGCAGGGGGGCGGTGTCCATTAGGAAAGGGGCCCAGATGAGGGTGCAAGAGCTGAGTGACAGCTGAGAGTGCTTGGGGTGGGGGTGGGGTGAATGGTGGGTGGCGAGGAAGGACTCCCCTAAAGGAAGAACACAGACCAAAGGCACAGAGCGGGGCTGGCTCATGCTTTCCAGAGCAGAGGTGGTAGCCGTGTTTAGTTTCTCATTACTCCACCTCCAAGCTATCTCTGCCAGCCCTTGAACTCCCAGCACCCACCAGCAGGTGCTGGTTAGCGGGGGTCGGAGCCGTTTGCCAGGGCGGCGGTGCTGCAGGGCCAGCACTCCTGGTCCCAAGCCAAGTTGAATGGGCTGCAGCGAAGGGGGGGGCAGGGGAAAGGTGCCTAATAGGTGGTTCTTAATTATGATTATTACTTTTTATTAGGAGCCCCGGCTGTCCAGACCATAAGGACGTGTGCCCCCCACCTCTGCTGGAGCATCATTAGGGGATGCATTTGGGTGAGACTAATGAGATTGGCTCAGGGAAGAACCAGAAGCAGACCAGGGCGCCGCTGGTTGGTGCAGCAGAGTTTCAGCCGCACTTGTATTTTTGTCAGCAGACTGCTGCTCGCTGAGCCGCTTGTGCATGTGCCCCTGTTGCCTCTGGGCTCAGGCTCTGTTACAATTTGTTATGATTATCAGGGCCGTGAGGTGGGGAGGCTGGGTGGAATTTCCACCCTCATAATGAGGAAGGCGGCCCTGGCCTCTGGGACTCTCCTCGGATATCCCAGGGGGCTGCAGGTGGGAACCACGGTGGGGCCCAGCCCCATCTTTGAACCTTGCAGTACTTTCTCTCTCCTCTATGCAGAGGGCATCACCTAGCCCAGTCTAGTCCGTCCGGAGAAAAGAAACTATTATCCCGAATGTAACGTAAGCAGCTATAGCACAAGACCACCACCTTCACTTGAAAACCTGCTCTACCCCCACCCCCTACAGGAAGACCTCCCTGATAATACACAGACAGTAATTTCCATCCCCTCTGTCTGTCTGGGTACCTACTTGTAGGGCGGCTCTTGGCATACTCTTGTGTCATTTACTTGTCACATGACAGTCTCTCTAGCTGGTTGTGAGGACCCAGAGAGCAGGGACTGTCTTTTGATCACCTTCGTACCTCCAAGGCCCTGACACTCAGTGCACATACAAAATTTTCAAGATGTTTGTGAGGTAGAGTTGATCTGAACTGGGAGCACTTATGTTCCGGCATAGCCACTGTCCAAGGGCAGGACATCAGAGACAAAGGCAGAAAGACAGAGCAAAAGAGACTGAGGGTCAGGCAGACTTTCAGAGGCCCAAGTGAGCACCCTGGAGAAAGGTCCAGAGACAGGCCAAGTGGTGTCAACGTCTGCGTCACCACGGACCAGCCACTTATACCCCCCAGATGTGACCTCCCTCAGGAGTTTCTGTGGTTTGTCGCTGACCAGATAGGGTGATGTCCTGAAAAGGCAATAGAAGACAGAGTGATTCTCAGGGCAAGTAGCCTTGCCCTAGCCAGGCAAGGGGTACTTCTCAAACCTGTTCTGCTGAACTGGGTTGGGGTGGGGGGGGCGTGGGGGGGGGGCTAAGCAGAGGTGTGCCACAGCCAGGTACACAAAGATGCCACAGAGACACAGGCCACAGTTCCCTGACCACCTGTTCTACACAGCATGGGGGCATGAAGCCATCCTTTTGATACCAAAACAAAGACAGACATGTTGTAAAGTAAGGTGCCAATTTTGGCTATTTTTTAGACGAAGTGTGAAACATCTAAGCAATGTCACACTTCTGACGCTCTTTCTCAGCCAGCAGGGCACAAGGGTTTGTTTGTTCTTTTCTCCTTTGCCCCTCTGGGGTGTAAGTGGCTGGGAAACCCCACAGAGAGGAGGGAGAAAATCAGAGACTTTGGCTAAAAAGGGAGGTGAGGGCTCCGTGTGGAGGGGATGCTGGCTCAGGAGTGCCCTGTCCAGCCGGTGGGAGTGATGCTCTGCCTTTCCCTCTGTGTGGACTCCTTTCTCCAGACACCGCCTAGCGGGGGAGCCCAGAAGAAGAAACGGGGCCCTCAGCTCCGGGACGCTGGCAGGATATGTTGCTGGGAAAGTGGCACAGGCGTGAGAATGGACGGCACACTGGGGCCCTCTCCGTGAGCCTCCCCACTTCCTTCTCTCCTCTGGGGGGCTCAGTGGGGCACCTTCCTGTGGGCAGGAACCTTCCCATAGTCCCCAGGTGCACCCCCAGTGGGGTCTACTGCAGTGGGCTCTCTCGCCCCCAGCTGGCAAGGGGGCGCCCAGGCTTGTGAAGGGAGGGAGGGCAGGGGAGGCCAGATGTTTATCCTCTCCCCACCCTGCCCACCAGTTCCCTCCATCCGGGGTCACTTCAGGGTAGCTGCATCCCTTAACCAGAAGTCACAATGCAACGCAGCTTTCTCCTTTGGGGTTTCCTGCGTCTCCAGGTGGAGGGTGGACACAGCTCTCCCACTCTGCATCCTGGAAGGTGCACTAGCTCTTGGGTTACCCCTCACCTGCCTACACCTGTGTAGTTAGTCCCATGATTAACATCTCCCCTTGTTTATCCCGTGTGGCTAGACAGTGGGAGGATGGGACGGGCAAACGAGAGATCAGCTTAGACATTTGGGAGAGCAGTGGATTCTAGATGGCCAGTTTTGCTCAGCTGTTTTGGGGAGCCTGATACATCGTCCTGAAGACAACTCTGACACTATATCCCGGATTAGCAGCGGGAAAGTGCTGTGATCCATTAGTAATGTCTGCCAAGGGAGCAAAGTCTGGGAGTAGGGACACGTGTGCCCCGTATTCTGCCATCCCAGGACCCATCCTAGAGGGCACTGAGCTGCAGGAAATGGGACTTGGGTCTCTCTATATGCTTCGGTGGGAGGGAAGAAGAGGTCATCAGGATCATTTTGAATAGAGAAGCACAGTCCTCACTTTTTCTCTTCTGCAGCACGGTGTTGAGGGATGTGGACAGAGGGGAATTAGTGAGGGGCCACTGCCGTGGACACGAGGATGTCAGAAATAGGAACATGCAGTGAATGAAGAAGGAGGGGAATACTGGGGAGGGTGAGAGAGATTTTGAGGTCAGATTCCTAGGACTTGATGGCTTGTTAATTACCAGGGTTGATAAAAAGCAAGATTGGGATGACTCTTATAATCAGTCTACACGGAGGATGTAGGTACCATTATGGGAACAGGAGACCCAAAAGGATCCGGAAGAGGTGGGGGAGAGAAGTTGGGAAAGTGTAAGATGTTCTTATTGTCTTAATACAAACCCTGGGCTCTGAACACCCTTCGACAGGTGTGCTCTGGGGTGGACTGGTGGCCGTTCACAGTCTCCACTCCCCCCCAGCTGGCCAGTAATGAGGCAGTTCTAATTGGAATCACAGTGGTGGCACCATCTGGCCTCCAGGAGTGAGTGACAGCAGGGGGAGGGGCGGCAGCTGGCCAGGGAGGGGGAGGGGCATGCAGATGCCACACGGGGGCCTGGGGTCTCCCTACCTGGGGCCAACTCAGAAGCCTACCACCCCCCTGCTCCTGCCGGGACCTTGTCTTCTCAGTGACACCACTCTGTCCTTGTCCCCTTAGCCTGGCCTCCCAGTTTTCCTGATTGAGTTATTTTTTTCTTCCAATTCTAAAATCCACAAGTGCTCATTGTAGAAAATTAGAAGAACAGAGCTCACTCCTAAGAAGAAGGGAAATCCACCCTAAGCCCACCTGCAGGGAGAGGGGCTGGTAAGAGCTGGTCTATTCCCTCCGGATTATTTTCTTTCTTTTCTTTTCTCAGCATGTTTGGGGTGGACCCTGAGGCCACCAACCTGGGCCTGCAGGAAACAGTGCATCACATCGGGCTGGAAATCAGCTTCGTGGGGTTCTAAGCTCCACCCCCCACTGGCTGGTGCCCTGTCCTGGGCCGCACACGGTGCCAAGGTGTGTGTGAGTGGGGAGGGCTGTCCAGGGGCCCTGGGTCCGCACGAGTAACTCCGGAGAGAGGCGGGGACTCTGGCTGCGCATGTATCGCTCTTGGACTTAGGGGTCTTAGAGAGTTGGGAAAGGGGCACCCTGTGACCACTGATGACTGGGACCTTCCCTGGGGCCTCTGGGCCCCTGACCTCCCTTACCCCGCCCAGCCCTTGTCTAGGGGGAGCTCTTTACACCCCCCATTTCTCCTTGCCACGTGCTCCTTCCCCAACTTTGTGCTTTCCTAATAGACTTGGAAGGCCACAAAATCCAGAGGCTAACTCATTTATAACCGGAAACAAGCTCCTCTTTACCGCAGGGGAAGGTAAGGCAAAATCTTCCTGGGAGGTGAAGGAGGCTAGAAAGAGAAAAAGAAAACTCCCTCCATAAATAAGTCCCCATCCTAAAGCAGGCTGAGCTGTGGCATCCTGACAGACACACGCACTTTTCTTACAAAATCGAGATTATAACATACACGCTGCATGCCTTCTCAGTGTCTCCCTCCACCTTACACTGTGGACATTTGCTCATGTCTTTGGAAAATGTGATTTTTGCTGGTGGCTTCTAAGGTTTAGTCAATGAGCCAGAACCAGGGGCCCAGGGGGTTAGGGACCCATCGTGGATGTGAGCAGAGACTTGTAGCAACAACCTGTCTCCTTTCTCTCTCTCCTTCCTCAGCCCATCCCAACCCGGCGCCCTTCCCTGCGGCCACTGCCTCACTCAAGGACCTACCCTGGTTCCCTGCTTTTATCACATCAAGTGTAAACTCTGGCTCCAAACCTCTCCATAACCGGGCAGGCCCCTTCTCTCCTCTGCCGGCTAAGGCCCCCAGGCTCACGCCATGGGTACCCCCTCTCTCTGGGACACCAGTCTCCGGAAGTTCTCCCCCCACATCTCCCTCCCTGCTCTCCCTTGGCCAGCTAGCCCCCACCCCCTCCGAGCGGCCCCTGCTGCCCTCTCCAGGCACTCCCACCTCCCTCTCTGCCAAAGCATCTCCTGAGGGTGCGAATCTCTGCCGCCCTTGGGAAAGCGCTGAGTTCCTTGCGGGGCATGACTCCCCCCTCCCTGAGCCTTGAGGCCAGGCGCTCAGGGTGGGATGGGTTTGGGTCTGATGAAGGGGTCCATGACAACGGCATCTCTTCGAGGAAGGGCTGTGCCCACTGCTGGGTGTCAGGGGGTCTGGCTCTGGTTAGGACTGTTTTGCTGTCCAGAGCCAGCCAGGAGCCAGGCCTGGTTGGGGGGAGAAGGGACAAAGGGTTCCAGCAGCCAGCCCGACAGCGCTCCCTGGCGGGAACATCGCATGTCCGCCAGTCCGTGTGCCACAGGGCTTCCCCACCCTCACTCAGAATGTCATCCCAGAGCCCTCCACCCATTTCCAGCTGTTACCCCATCCTTAGCACCTCGCAGATGAGAAAAACGAAGCTGGGCAGGGAAAGTGGCCAGTCCAGGTCACAGAGGACAATTCCAGGGTGGACATTGCTGTGTCACTTGACCCTCACCCCAGCCTGAGAGACAGGGGCTCTGAAGAGGTCCCTGCCCAAGCCATTCAGCTGGGGGGTGCTAAAGGCACCAGTGAACTTCAGAAGTTCTGGGATTTGACCAGTAGCCAAGGGTGAAACAGGCCGAGGCAGAGAGTGGAGCATTCAGGGTGGGCTTCCTGGAGGAGGGTGGCTGATCTGCATTTGGCAGGACAGGAAACGTCTGGATCTGGACAAGAGACCATGAGGAATATTCCCGTGGGGGGACCAAGAGGAGTGGCCGAAAAAGAAATTTCTTTCTTGGGCTTTAAAAAGGCAGAGGCTCTGCAGAGAAAGCCAGTCCCGGGTCACAGTTTTGTTTTGTTATGTTTTGTTTTGTTTTTCATTTTAATAATATATTTTATTTAACCCATATTTGTTGGGGTTCCCAAGACCACTCCCAAGGGAGGTGACTCACTAGGAGGGCTCAGCATACAGTTGTACCCATGGCTAAGTTGTTTTTTTGTTTTGTTTTGGTCTGTTGGGTTTTTTTTTTTTTTTTTACAGCAGAAGGATACAGACTGAATCAACACGGGGAAAAGGTGTGTGGGGTGAAGTCCAGAGGAAACCAGACTCGAGCTTCCCAGAGCTTCTCCAGGTGCAGTCACACAGGACACGCTGAATTCCCGTAGTTGTGACAACACACGTGAGATACTGTCCACCAGGAAAGCTCCTTAGAGACTCAGTGCCGGATTTTTACTGGGCCTGTAGAACCTCTGCCAGCACAAACCCAAATTCCAGACTCCCCAGAAAGGGAAGAGCAGGAATTTAGCATAAACCACGTTTTTGTGCAGACAGTTGAGGCCCAGTGAGCCACTCTCACCGTTTAGGGGATGGTGGGAACCCTCCCAGGTCACAGGTTTCCAACAATTGCTCTGGACTCTTACACTATTTCAGATGATTTGCCATTAGACAAAGAGCGAACCTCTACGCAAAGCACACTCGTTTTTCTGCTTTTCCTCCTGCCTTGCTGGCTCTTCCGTTTAGGTCTCCTCCACTGGTTCCTTGACCTATCAGTTTTGGGGGGCCCTGGCTCAGCCTCCCCAGCTCTCCTCCTGTCACTCTCACATCCATCCCAGGGTCTTCCAGTCCCGTCTGTCGTGCAGGTGTCTCTCTCTGTTCAGCCCTCTCTGCATCCAGACGTCAGACAGGCACCTGGAACCTCACGTGACTGTCACCATGACCCTTATCTCCTCCCCGACACAAGCTTCCTCATCTATGGGATCATCACCCACCCATACACCAAGCCGTACACGGGAATCTCCCTGGCTTGTCCCTCCTTCCCCACATCAGCACCACTCAGGAGACCTCTCTCTGTTATCTCAAGCTGCATCCTTCTCTACCCACTCCTGTTTTCCCTCCATCCAGACCCCTCCACTGCCACCGCTGGGATGGCCGTAGTGACCTGTCTGGTCCATCTGCCTGCTCTCCTGTCCTTAGAGACCACGGTCCACACAGTGGCCAGAGGGAGCTCTTTATTTTATTTAATTATTATTTTTTTTGGCGGTGCCTCATGGCTTGTGGGATCTTAGTTCCCCGACCAGGGATTGAGCCTGCGCCCTCGGCAGTGAAAGCGAGGAGTCCTAATCACTGGACCACCAGCCAGGGAATTCCCTACAAGGAGCTCTTTAAAATGTGTGTCTTGGGCTTCCCTGGTGGCACAGTTGTTGAGAGTCCACCTGCTGATGCTGGGGACACGGGTTCGTGCCCTGGTCCGGGAAGATCCCACATGCCGCGGAGCGGCTGGGCCCGTGAGCCACGGCCACTGATCCTGCGCGTCCGGAGCCTGTGCTCCGCAACGGGAGAGGCCACAGCAGTGAGAGGCCCGCGTACCGCAAGAAAAAAAAAAGTGTGTCTTGCATCCCTCCCACAAGGACTGCCTGGTCCTGCCCGCCTCTTTCACTGGTCCCCTAGCTCTTGCTTCAGCCAGCTGGGCTTCTTCCACCAGCACCGAGCTCATCCCAGCCCAGCGCCTTGGCATTTGCTGTCCCTCCCAAACCTTCCCAGGTGAGGGTGACAGTCTACAGGAGGCTGTGGCTGATGGGTCCAGAGCCAGCAGGACAGGCGCAGAGGGGAGGGAAGACGGCTGTGGATGGGCACAGCAGGGACACACAGAGCCTGACGGGCTAAGCTGGAGCCCAGGAGGAAGGACTGGGCCCCAAGTTCATCTGTTCCATCTCCGAGCCTATACTTTTAATGATGGGCTGACCTGCAGGAGATGCTGGAGCCTTCTTCACAGAGCTAAGCACACACCCAGCCCAGGAGTGGAGAAGGCTCAGGGTGGGGAGGGGGGCGGTCTGGCGGGAGCTGGAGGTGCTGCGGTCCCACTGCCTGGCACCATCTCTGTCCCCTGCAGACCAGCATCACCTGGAGGGCCAAGGCGGGCGACACCATCTTCTGAGTGTCAGAGGGATGTGACTGCCACCCCCTTCCACCTTCACTCACACCGTGTGCAAACGCTCTCTTGGGGCCCAGCTTAACCCGAACTGCCCAGGGAAGGGAGTTCTGGGAACGGCATTTCATCTTAGGTGAGGTGACCGGGTACAGATCCGTCACATCACCCCAGAGTCTGACCCTGCGCTGGGCCCTGGGGCCACAGGTCCCGCCTTCAGGGAATCTGTCATCCTCGTGAACAAGGACAAGTCAAACACGACTTAATACACATGTCAAGAAGTGCGGGCAAGGCAGTGGAGAGCCTGGACTGGTCCCCAGGGAGGGACATCCGGGCTGGATGCGGGGGCATGGAAGGAGGCTGACCGTGCAGGGCCAGGATCCTGGGGAGGGGCCAGCCCACGCCAGCAGCCAGGACCGGCACTTCTGGGCGTTGGCTTGGACGGAGCTCCCCTTGAGAGTGCAGGCTTTGGAATGGAACCAGCCAGGGAGAATGACTGTGGACCCTGGCTCCAGGGGTGGCCTTGACTTTGCAGAACCTCACGCGCCCCTCTGGAACACAGGGCTGTTGGAAGAATTCAGGCCAACCCAGGTACACGCAGCGCCATATGCCTCGCCTCCAACCCTGTGCTGGCTCTTCCTAAAATTGATATTGTCATCAGATCCTGAAAAGTTCAAGGAGACGAAGAGATTTCCTGTGTCTTCCCAGCGGGCACTTTCTTTTTTAATGTTTAAATTTTAGGTCTAAGTGTTTTTTTGGCTGCCTTGGGTCTCCGTTGCCGCGCGCGGGCTTTATCCAGTTGCGGTGAGCGGGGGCTGCTCTTCGTGGCAGTGTGTGGCCTTCTCTTGTGGAGCATGGGCTCTAGAAGCTGCAGCACACAGGCTCAGTAGTTGCAGCACACAGGCTCAGTAGTTTCGGTATGCAGGCTCTAGGGCTCGTGGGCTTCAGTAGTTGTGGTGCACGGGCTAAGTTGCTCTGCAGCATGTGGGATCTTCCCAGACCGGGGCTCGAACCCATGTTCCCTGCATTGGCAGGCAGATTCTTAAGCACTGCGCCACCAGGGGAGTCCTGTCACAGACTCTCTTGAACTTGGGAGTTGCCTGAGTGCAGAGGGGCTGGGGCCCAAGGTTTGCAAGTGGGCCCTTCCTTCCGGGATCTCCCCCGACCCCCACTCCGTCCTACCCGCACAACCTCATTCCCCACGAGGGCCTGTGGCCGCCCCTGCCAGCTGTCCTGATTTACAGAAAAGGGCCGTGATTAATCAGCCAGTCAGCGCCGAGTGCAGCCGTGTTCTTTCATTTCCCTGCCCCCTGACCCCCAGCACAGTCCCAGGCAGCGCTGGGCAAGTGTATTAATCATGCACTTTAAAAATATTTAAAGGAGGAGCTGGGCCGGGAGCAGAGTCTCCTTTAATGGACTTGTTTTCAGCGGAGGGTGAGTATGCTAATTAGGAGATAAAACAAACTGGCTGTTTGAAATGCAAATGAGCCCGTGAGGCGCTCCTGGGGCCTTCGTCCCCAGCCGCTGCTTTGGAAGTTAAATCTTATATCTCCAGCCACTTCCTGCCATCGATTTTTAACCAAAAAAGATAGTGGCTAATTCTGAAACTGAGAGGCGCTGGGTCTTGTTTTCTCCCCCTCTTCTTCTTCTTTTATTAGGAACAAGAATAAAAGTCCCCCTGCGGGCCCCGTGTGCGGAGAGACCCAAGCAGAGGCAGCAGCTCTGCACGCCTGCGGACCCCCACCCCGCCCCTCAAGTCCCTTCCTCTCCTTTCCCTCCGCCTCTGCCTGGATCCGGGTTCCCCGACTGTCTCCCGTCTGCCTTCCTGCCCAGTTAAACCCTCTCCAACCTTCAAGCTGCCGGTGGGAGACTCCGGGAGGTATCGGAACACTTCCCAGCCTCCGGCATTTCCCTTTCGGAGGCCTCCGCGAGCCCCTCTCCCCCACTACCAAGTCTAAACCCCACCTCTGGTCGGGCCTCCCCAAGCCCACCCCACCCCAAAGGGCCTGACCCTCCAGGTCCTCCTCGAGTGCCCCTGACTCTCCTCCAGCTCCCACTCATCCACAGGACTCGGGGTGAGCGTCACCTCCTCCAGGAAGCCCTCTCAGATCTCTTCCTGTGCCTGTTAGGTCCCTGGATGTGACACCTGTCTTGGGCGTGGCAGAGAACCTCTGTGTTCCTATATTTGTCATCTCCCCAGGACCAAGGGCTCCCTGGCGCAGGAGCTGTTTTCTTCCCCACTCGGCCCCCACCTGCTGGTCCAAAGCTGGCACTTAGTAAATCCTGTTGAGCTGGGTTGACCACAGGGGAGGCCCATGAGCTCCCTCTACCAGTGACAGGCATCCTGCCAGCCCAGGGTCGACCGCCTGCAGCAAGACAGGTCTCGGAGAAGCACAGAAGTGCATTCATCCAAGAGGCGCCTAAATCCGCCTCCTTGAAGACACAGCGCTTCACCTGCAGGGACCTGCTCCAAGTCTGCCCCTGTCGATCGATTGACGGGGAAGTCTCACCCCTTGCTTCTTTTCTAGATGTCAAGATTGAGTCTGCACTCCCAGGCACGGTCCAGACAGCCTGCCTCTTTGTGCATACAGGGGCAGAGCCCTCTTCGCCCAGCTCTAGCTGGGCAGCCCTGCCCTTCCCCCTCCCACCTGTGGGGTCTCTCCAACATTCCCGAATCCCAGCTGCTCTCAGTATGGCCTCCACCTTCCCCGGACTGGTGCCCAATAAGAATATTAGGACATTAATACCATCTTCAGTTTCTCCCCCTCCCCCAACACCAGTCTCTCCCCCCACTCTGTCCAATCCACTGCATCTCACTCCTCCCAAGTCCGATCAGACTGTGTCAGGTTGGATGGTCTGGGAAGCAGATGCTGAGAGGCAGTTAAGGTGCAAAAGTTTATGTGGGAGTCTCACTTAGGGAAGCAGAAGGAAGAGGCAGGGAGGGGGGGAGGAGCCTCAGACCGCGATGCAGACCCCAAAGGACCTGTGCCCCCCGGCCCGTGGGCACTGGAGCAAAGCGTGTCCATCCCCGGAGACCCGTCCTGGGGACAGTTATGGCTGGGGCCACCCCGTTAATGTGACTTCCGCTCGAAAGCTGATGACACTAACAGCTGGAAGCTGAAGGCTAAACACTGCTCCCAGGTGGACAGCAGTGCTTTATCCAAGGGGCTCTGAGCGGGCCCCCTCCTCAGGTCTTAGGCAGGGCTCCCCAGAGAGCAGGGCTTGTACAAGGAGGGGGAAGAAGGCTGCGAGGGCCACTCCCAGATGCTCCTGAAGTCAGCTGCCCCACAGGCACTGGTGCTTGAGCTTGGGACCTCCCGAAGGGCATCACGGGATGCATGTCAGACACATCACCTGGGGATGAAGGAGGGAGGATTCATCCAGCCACAGTGGCCCCATGGGGGTTCGCTTCCACCCACACTTCCTGGGTGCTTAGGCTTGGTGCTGAGCAGTTTCCACCAACACACTCTGTCCCTTGTGGACCAGAGGCAAGGCGCCGTCCAGTTGCACCTGTGTAAGGGTGACCAAGGTAGCAAGGCGCTGGTCAGGCAGCAGAAGAGATGGGAGATGGCAGCTTGTCCAGGGCCGGGGACAGATAGAGCTTGTTTGGGGACCCTAGTAAACTTGAGGGGCTTATATGCACATCCAGGAGGAAAGTCACATCAGGATGTCTCTTTAACCATCTGTAGTTGGGGAGATGTCAGACTGCAGACTTAAATGTGGGACGACACGAAAAGCCATGGAGGGGCCAAGCTCACCTAACGAGGGAACAGACAATATGTATTTGGACTGAGACTTCAGGGCTCCCTCAAGGTCGAGAGATGAGGAGGAACAAGCCAAGGAGACCAGGAGACTCTGCAGGGGCGAGACAGCCAGGAGAGCAGCCGCCCTGTGGTCCAGGTATGGAGGGAGGCCGGTCTCGGATGGGGGCTCCCCTTTAACTGCCGGGAGAGCAGAGGATCTGGCTGTCCAGTGGGCGTATTTGGTAGTGGGAAGGCTGTTTTCTTCCGATGCTCTTTCCTAGCTCTTTTCTCGGTGTAATAAGAGGCAAAAAGTTGGGAGAAATTCGAGGAGGCTGTTGGGACGTTGAGGAGAGTGAAGATGAGAAAGTCTTCCAGGAAATGGTGGGAAGTGGATGTTGTGGGTTCTCTTTCATTCAGCGTGTGTGTGTGTGTGTGTGTGTGTGTGTGTATGCACGCCCCAGGGGTCCTCACCCAGGCTTATTCCCAGGCTGGAGTCAGGAGGCTGGTGGAGGGTTGTAATGAGGCTCAGGGTACAGCTTCGTTCAGTGGAGAGCATCTGGGGTCACATCTAGTCCTGGCTGTACTTGTCATGTAGAAAAGTCACTTTCAGCCTGTTGTGCCTCTGTTTCCTCACCTGTAAAAGGCACGTGCTGGGCTCCTGGAGTCCAGCTCCATCTCGCAGGTCTAGGAGACCACACCTATGCTACACGGACAAAGTGGTCATATGCTGTTCTGACTTTGATCGTAGTCGGTGTTAATTGCACCTGCACAGAAGCTGTTCCCATCACTGGAGCAGCTCCCAGAAAAACCAGAATCCGTGAGGTTTAGGGAGGACCGTGGCTACCAAACTCCAGCTTGCACGGAGGGGTGGGGAGGCACCACCCAGAGCAGAGGGGGCGGCTTCCAGGACTCCTCCCTGAAAAGCTCTTCCAGCTCTGGAAGGCCGTGTAGCCACAGGCTGACAGCTTACTCTCTGGGGATGGGACACGGTCAACCCTGCTGGGTGAGTGGTCAGCCTGCACACTGCATCTGCCCCCCTGCTGCTCACAGCTCCAGTGGGGGGACTGTCCGGGTGCTGTTTGTTACGTGCTCAGCACGGTACCGGGCACATGTAGGGTCCGGCGCCCGTTTGCTGAAGGGCTGGACAAGGGCAAGGCGTCTGGGGGGTGACTCTCTGTCTTGTCTCCCTCCCCCTCTGCTTCCCCTTCTCTGGTCTTTGCCAGCACATCCCGCTGTGTCCCTCTGATAAATGGCCAGCTCCTTGTTCACAGGAGGGCCATTTGGGGGGCCCTGCAGGGAGCTGTGTAGGGCCTTGTTCTGCCTGACACCTTTATTAATCGCTCGCCTGGAAGATAAACAGCTTGTTAATTAAATTTGCAGATGTTGCTAAATTCGGAGGTGTTTTGATTGTTCAGTCCCAGGAAGATAGAATGGTCCCACACTGGGTCTGGGAGGAGTCAGCCTGAACTGGGCCAGGACGTGGGTGTTTAGGCTGCGTGGTCACGGTAAGAATCACGGCCAGCTTTGCTGCCCACTTGCTCTGTGCCAGGCACTGCAGGAACTGGGAACTGGGGGCCTGGGGGCCAGCTACTCACACCCCAGGGGCTTGGAGAAGTTTCCTTCCCTTCTCCAGGCTGCGATTTGCTCATCTCTGCAAGATGGGACCCTCAAGGCTGTGGCCTTTGTGAGCCTCAGTCCAGGGGGTGGTCAGGGAGCCTCTCTGGGGAAGTGGGGGGCAGTCAGCCAACCTGGATCTTAGTGGGAACCTCGGGGACCTGGTAGGTTTAGGGAGGGTTGAAGATTCAGATCTTAGCTGTTTGTAGGGGTGTGGAAGTCTAAAGGTCTGTGGGTCTAGGAGATCAGGGGTGTCTGGGGAGTCCGAGGGTTCTGAGGAATCTGGGGTCTCAGGAGTCTAGAAGGGTCTGAAGATGGAGGACAGTTTGTAGGGTTGTAGACCCTGGTAAGCTGAGGAGCTGAGGAGTTAGGGTCTGAGGACTGGGGTTTGGGAGAGCTGGAAGTGCTGGGGGTCTGGGAGATCTGGGGGCCCTTGGGGATCTGGGTCTGAGGATTTGGGGGGTTGGAAGATATGGAGCCTTGGGCTGTCTGAGGGTCAGAGTCTTAGGGTCTGGGGCTCCAGGATGGTTTAAGATATGGGAATCTAGTGTCTGGGGAATTCCTGGATCTGGGGGCTCCAGAATTTAGGGATGGGGAGCCTGGGGGAACAGGGATCCTGGGATCTGGGATCTAAAGGTGCCTGGGAGTTGGGGGTCTGCGGTCTCAGATAGTCTTGGGGGTCTGGGAAGCCGAAGGCTCTGGGAGGGTTTGACGGGGTGAGGTCTGTAGAAGCCGGAGTTGAAAGCGGAATGTGGCCCAATATCGCCACCTAGTGCGCCTCCCTCTGCATTACAGCCAGCGAGGTGGAGGCGGCGGGGGCGGGGAGCGGCCAGGATCGCAGCTGTTCGGCCCTCCTGGCATCACCTCTCCCCTCTCGGGGCCTGGAACCTCCCAGGTGCTCAGCGCCCTGCAGGGAGGAGGAGAGCGAGCAGAATCTCCAGGTTTACAAACGTGCAGGCCGGGAGCGCTGAGGTCTGGTTCACCAATGCGCCTCCAGCGCTTGCAACAGCACGTGGCGTGCTGTGGACGCGCAATGCGTGTTTGTTGAACCAGGAAACTGACATTTTCCAAGCAGTTCATCTGACAAGGGCAGCGCTTACCACCTCTGCATGTGCACACGCAGACACACCTTGCTTTGAAAGTCAGGCGTCGTGCAGGTGCTGAATTGGAACAGGATTTTGGAGACATTATCCTAAGATTCTGCCTGAGTAAGGACAGCCCACTCCCGCGCCCCCAGGACGTCTGCCGTCCACCTAATTCAGAGCCTGTGGCCCGGCAGGACTCACGTGACAAGTCTTAGTTTCAGCGCTGCTTCCCAAGCTCCTGGGCTGTGCAGGGCCTGGGTCTCCGTTCTGTCTCGGCTACGAGAGGAGAGGGGACCGGCAAGTAGGGACCGTCCCGCAGTGTGGACCGGGTGGTGACAGGCACACAGGTGGACGGGAAGAGAGGGGGCGGGACTTCGGCACCTCCAGGGAGTCGGCCCCTCACAGGAGAGGCAATACCAGAGCCAGAATGAGCGTCAGAGAGAAGCCGAGTAGAGGGAACACAGCAAGAGCAAAGACTTCCTTGGAGTCACTGTAGAGCAGCGCGGGGGCTGGAAAGGCTGCGAAGAGGCGAGAGGCTGGAGCTGAGGCTGAAGGGAGGCTGGGACCAGGCCTGGGGCGGAGGACCCCTGGAGGGCAAGGGGCTGGGACATGGTGGGAGAGTTCCTTTAGAGGGAGTCCTGGTTGCTGGGAGGAAGTGGCTGGGCAGGGAGGCTGGAGACGGGGCCAGACCAGAGGCTACACATTCATCTGAGAAGAGGTGACAGAGGTCCTATAATAATCAGAGTAATAATATATTTTAAAATTTTATGAAGTTTAGTTGATTTACAGTGTTGTTAATTTCTGCCATACAGCAAAGTGACTCAGTTATATATATCTTCTTTTTCATATTCTTTTCCATTATGGTTTATCCCAGGATATTGAACATACTTTCAATATAGTGCTAACCAGAATGATAGTAATGCTATCAATAATTATGCTAACAAGTACTGAGTGCTTACTGGGTTCACTGACTCATTTACTGCTTTCAACAGCCCCCTGTTGTTGAGGTTAAGCCACTTGTGCAAAGTCACCCAGCTGTGTGGCTCCAGAGCCCGTAATCCCTCCGAGCTACTGAGGTGAAGAGGAAGGGACACCTGGGGACACCTGCAGTGGCCTTATGCCCTCCAGCACAGCGTCCTAGCCTTCTTTCCCTTTGTCAGGCCTGCCACCTGTAAGTTTCCTTCTACAGGATCGACTCCTCGGGCTTGTATGCAGACATGTTTACCAGGACCCGCTCTCTGCCAGTGCTGTGAGCCCGCCCTCCCAGTCCCCCAGGATTTAGAGGGAAGGCTGTATTTTACCAAGAAGCAGGGATGCCAGCCATCTCTCTGTCATGCAGGACAGACCGGGGATGGCAGAGGATTAAATTCCTATGGATGTGAAGTGTAAAATGCAAGTTAATTTCCTGCAGGAAAGGAAATCCTTGACACTTCAGCCAAGATGATGGTGGCTCCAGATGGGGGTGGGGGAGGGAGGTGAGCTATGAAGGCAGCGAGAAGGTGGGGAGCTGGCTGCCTCAGCATTTGGTCATGACCCAAAACAGACTTTTCCGAGGGGACGCACGTGAGTAGATCAGGTGACAGAGGTGCTGCTCAGAGACCCCAAAACCTCCTCTTTTGACAGCTCTCGTGGGCTTGGCCTCCACGAGATACAGGGATTTATCTAAGGTGCTGTATTAGCTCTAAACGGTGGAAAGGAAACTGTTGGGGTTTCCAGGATGTAACGAGCAGGAGTGCAGAACAGCACCGATTTCACATGAAAATATTTTTGGGGAAAAATCAATTATAAGAATTTAAAATGCATGTATTACAGATATTTTTAAAACGGTTTTCAGAGGAAAACCACATTATTTTCTTCATGTTGATATAATATACAGTATTCTTAAGTCCAGGAAGAAATCATGGCTTTGATCAGAGATTCCCAGAGGATGTGAAATGCTCACCTTGGCTGGGATGGTTTGTGCAGCTCAGCTCTGCCACTAGAGGGCGGCAGCACCCGTGGTTTTAACCCTAAGGTCTTGGCCTTCTGTCCTTGGTGAGGGGGGCAGGATACTTGGGGGATTTTGAAGGGAGGGCAAGAGTGCAGTGCATCTTGATTACCAACCAAGATGGTAAAAGTTTTACTTCTGTGCACCAGAAACTACGATATGTCATTTAAGCATCATTATAAGCCCATAAGGAAGGTATTTTGAGGATCAGAGAAGTTAAGGAGTTTGCCTGAGGTCACTCAGCTAGTAACTGACAGAGCTGGGATTTGAACCCAGGTCTGCCCGACCCCGAGGCGGGGGCTCTTCATCACCAAGGGCCCTCTGCCCTCAGGTCAAGGTCAACATAAAGATCCCTGGACCCCCGGGCTTTCTGCAGTGCAGTTTTCTTCCATAATCTGATGCAAATGTGCATCTCAGCCCTCTGCTTGCCCCTTCCCGGGCCCAGCTGGGGAGCAGCAGCGGGATCCCTGAGTAAAACAAAAGCCAAAGCAAAGTGCAGGAGCTGACGCAGTTCCTGTCTCCTCTCCCCTGGCAAACCAGCCGGGCTCTGCTGGCAGCACCACTGGCCTGAGTGCAGGGAACTCCAGGCCGTGCCGTGGGCCGTTTGGGCAGATCCTCACCCTGCCTTTGACCACATCAAGAGCCAAGCTGCATCTCATGCTGACGGGACTAGGGCAAGAGCAGGCAATAGTTTCCCCCATGAAATAAACAAGTGATGGAGGATGGAGGGAATTCCTTGGTGGGTCCCCAGTTTCTGTTAAAAGCAGCTTCAACACATGAAAAGATGCTTAACATCGCTAATTATTAGAGAAATGCAAATCAGAACTACAATGAGGTCTACCTCGCACTAGTCAGAATGGCCATCATGGAAAGTCTACAAATAATAAATGCTGGGGAGGGTGTAGAGAAAAGGGAACCCTCCTACACTGTTGGTGGGAATGTAAGTTGGTGCCGCCACTATAGAGAACTCTATAGTTCTCTATAGTGGTTAAGGAACCACTATAGAGATTCCTTAAAAACATAAAAATAGAACTACCATATGATCCAACAATTCCACTTCTGGGTATTTATCTGGAAAAAATGAAAACACTAATTTGAAAAGATACATGCACCCCAATGTTTATTGCAGCACTATTTACAATAGCCAAGACATGGAAACAACCTAAATGTCCATCGATAGATGAGTGAATAAAGAAGGTGTGAGATATATATACAGTGGAATACTACTCAGGATAAAAAAATGAAATCATGCCATTTATAGCAATATGGCTGGACTTAGAGATTGTCATACTAAGTAAGTCAGAAAGAGAAAGGCAAATACCATATGATGTAGCTTATATGTGGAATCTAAAATACGACGCAAATGAACTTATCTATGAAACAGAGACAGACTCACAAAGAGAACAGACTTGTGGTTGCCAAGGCGGAGGAGAGTGGGGGAGGGAAGGACTGGGAGTTTGCGGTGAGCAGATGCAAACTATTATATAGAGAATGGATAAAAAACAAGGTCCTGTCGTATAGCACAGGGAACTGTATTCAATATCCTGTGATATTGACTCCTGATGGTCCAGTGGTAAGGAATCCACCTTCCAATGCAGGGGACACGGGTTCGATCCCTGGTGGGGGAACTAAGATCCCACATGCCGCGGGGCAACTAAGCCCACTCGCAGCAGCTGCAGAGCCCGTGCATCACAACTACAGAGAAGCCTGTGTGCCTCAACGAAAGATCCTGCATGCCGCAATGAAGATCTCATGTGTCACAACTAAGACCCAAAACAACCAAAAATAAAATTTTTTAAAAAGTAATTAATTAATTAAATATTTTTTAAAAATCCTGTGATAAACCATAATGGAAAAGACTATGAATAAAAAAGCAGCCTCAGCCCTCCAGCTGAGTCTGAACCACCAGGTGACCAGGCAACCTAGGGTGAGAAGCATGGAAGGGGGAGCAGGCAGGGCTGGGGGGCGTGCCATGCTCTGAGCAAGAGCCTTCGGAACTAAGGCATGAATGGAAGGGATGAGAGAAGCAGAGAGAGGACAAGGGCCATGAAGGAGAGAGCATTTTCCACCTCCAGCGTGATAACAGCCCCCACTCAGGGACACCCCGCTGCCGGCACCATGCTGGGCTCTGAGCCTGCTGGATTGCCTCTCCCCCAAACTTGAGGCGTCCTGTCCCCATTTTACAGATAAGAGGACTGAAATGCAGGCAGACGTGCTAACCTGCTCAAGGTCAAACACCACCCAGGCTCTGTCATCCTGCAGGCCTGCTGTCCCTGTTCCTCTCCTACCCGCCCAGCCTGTTGTGCTCAACCAAGCACATGTGCAAAGCTCCTCCACCACAAGGGTCAGGTCTTCTCTCCAGAAGACTCCTCCATCCTTCCTGCAAATCGATCCTTGGTGGGGACAACCCATGCGTATTCTGAGCATCCCTGAACCCAAGCTAGGACGCCTGATACAAACTCTCTCACCACCATCCCCTCCCTCCCGGCAGCCAGGGCTCCTTGGATCTGCTTCCTGCCAGGGTGTGAGTGGCCTGGCCCGACCTCGATGCCCAGGCAACCGAGGGTCTAACTAGCCCTGATCTCAGGCTGAAGGGTTGGGGGAGGGGGTTGGCCTTGAGAGCAGAGCATTCCACAGGGTGATGGGCTTGGTGAGTCTCAGGAGTCAAGACCAGGGCCCCGTTATGACTGTCATGGGCCCCATGCACTTGAAGTAGCAAAGGTTACATTTGAAGACTGCACTGGTATAAAAGCAAATATAATCCAGACCGGATTCATTAGTATATATTGGTTATGATTCTATTCTTTTTCCCTCTGATGTAAAAACCCATTGAAATGAAAATATTTTCAGAGGGCCTAGAAGTGACTGGTCTTAGGCCTGTGTGCCCAGTGGGGCCCTGGCGGCCAGGACCGGGGTGGGGAGGGAGGGATCACGGCCAGGTGAGGAGGACACGACGGCACCCGGAGAGCAGGCTGGGGCCGCAGCCTTGCCACACCCTCGTGAGCTGTGTGGCGGGTACGGCTGGAATGCATTCTTGCCCTCTCTGAGCCTCTCATTTTGCCTACCAGGTAGACTAGGGCAGAGGTGACAGGAGAGGCTGGGGACAGGGGGGCACGTGCTGGGTACACAGGTGAGGGCAACACAGTCTGGAATCCCTCCCCTCCCCCCCAGCAGAGGAGGAAAGGGGGCCCATGGTGAGAATGCTCTTTGCCCCGTGGGGCCTGGCAGGCTCTGGTGAGGGAGGGGGCATCCTGGCTAGGTGGACAAGCACACACTGGGGACCTGTCAAACACCCCCTCCTCCACCGACACCACCTCTCTGAGCCTGGACTTGGCAGTGGCGTGCCCTCCACAGATGTGTGGGCAGCTGCGTGCTCCTCCCGGCCACCCCTCAGCAGCACCCCCAGGACTCCCTGGGGTCTGCCTGGCCCTTGGCTGGATTTCAGGCTGTTGTGACTTCATTCAACATGGGCGCTTGGGGATGCCCAGGCCGGAGGCCCCGGTCAGGCTTGTGCAGGAGGCTGAGCAGGGGCTCACACATGGCCTCTGGAGGACCATCTTTGACCACACAGGTCAGGCTCAGGGACCCAGGACACCTGGTCCTTCCTGCACGGACCAGGAGCCCTCTGCCCCTCACCAGAAGCCTGCAGCCTGGGCAGAGTGATGCCAACAGTCCTATTGAGAAGGCAGGTGGGGACAGAGGCCAGCAAAGACCTGCCAGATGCCGGTGGGAGGCTTCAGTGAGGAGAGGCAGCTGCCAGAAGCAGCAGGAACTGTCCCCCCAGGCTCAGCTCTGGCTGGGGGGTGCTCTGTGCCAGCCACTCACTCAACACCCAGGGAGAGCCTCTGGGGCTACCGTGGAGATGGGCACCTGGGTGGACGAGGCAGGCTCACTTCCAGGCAACAGCTGAGGACAGAATAAACTGGTTGGTTAGAAATCAGGGGTCAGCTGGGAGGGTCCAGACAGCCAATAATGTGGTAATAATAATAATAGTTACTACTGATTCATCGTGTGCCAGGTGCCACACAGTGGATCAAGCACTTTGCACATTTTCTCTCGTTTAGTCCTGATAATAACCCAAGGAGGAGAAAACCGAGTCAGTGGGAGACTGACGTCAAACAACTTGTAAACCACAATAAAAACAGTTGGAGAAAAAAATAGTCACAGTGTCTCACAGTTCTGAAGGGGGCAAAGGGGGCAGACCACTTCCCACTCAAAAATGAACAGTAACCAGAAGATGGAGTCATAAGCAAAAAGCAAGTAAGTATGGGGGACTTCCTTAGTGGTGCAGTGGTTAAGAATCCCCCTGACAATGCAGGTGACACAGGTTCCAGCCCTGGTACGGTGAAATCCTACATGCTGCAGAGCTACTAAGCCCGTGCGCCACAACTACTGAACCTGCGTGCCTAGAGCCTGTGTTCCACAACAAGAGAAGTCACCACAATGAGAAGTCCGCACACCACAACAAAGAGCAGCCCCTGCTCGCCACAACTAGAGAAAGTCCCTGCACAGCAGCGAAGGCCCAATGCAGCCAAAAATAAATTAAAAAAAAAAAAGGCAAGTAAGTATGGATCAGAGGAGGAATTCCATCCAGAGGCCCAAGGGGAGTGGAGTAAAGGAAAATCAGATAAATAGTCCTTCATATTAAAAAAATTAAAGGTAACATGGCTTCTTAGGGAAAAAAAAGGATAGTAGATATGAAAGAGATTGGAGCAGAGATATAAAAATTACATCAGAAGGAGGGGAAAAGTGAACTGGAGGAGCTCAGGAAAGAAATAGAAGAGAAAAAGAAAATTCTTACAGAGAGAAAAGCCACATTAGAAGCAAAATAAAGGGGAGGGGATAGTGAAAGATAAAGTGGAAAAGAACAGTGAAATGAAGTGATTAGGGAGCAGATAAGAGATATAAGGGGATGATTCTTTGGAAAAAGAAAACAGAATAAATGAATTTTAAAAACCAATAAAGTGTTAATAGAAGAAAACCTTCCTGAAATGTGGAAAGGTTGAAATGGTAACAGCAAAAAGTTTCCATTACGTCCCAGTGAAAATGACAACGGTCAATATGAAGACATGCCCTAATAAGTTTGCTGAGCACCCAGAAATGGTCCTGAGAGTTACCTACAATTAGGAGGAGAGGCCAGGATGGGGGAGTAGGCAGACAAAAATCACAACTGCTTACAAAACAGCTATGGCTGAGAACCACCTGCAGATGAGCAGAAAAGAAGGGGCAGAGATGCTGTAAAGTCAAGACCCACACCCCTGGGTGGGCAACCCACAGATGGGATGACAATCACAATGGCAGAGGTCCTCCCCAAGGAGCCAGGGGTCTGAGCCCACATCAGCCTTCCCAACTCTGGTCCTGCACCAGAAAGATGGGCCCGCAGAGCATCTGGCATTGAAGGTCAGCAGGGCTTGCGTACAGGAGAGCCGGAGGGCTGTGGGAAATAGAGTCTGCTCTGAAAGGGCTCACGAAACATCTCACATGTTTAAATGCTTAGTACAAACAACAAGGTCATACCATGTAGCACAGGGAACTATATTCAATATCCTGTGACAAACCATAATGGAAAAGAATATATGTATGTATAACAATCACTTTGCTGTACACCAGAAACTAACATAGCATTGTAAATCAACTATACTCCAATAAAATAAATTTTTTTAAATGCAAAAAAATGCTTGGAACAAAATCAGAACTTGCACTTGTAGGTTAGATATACTAGAAGCAAAAATTCCAATGCAAGTACCCAGGCATGTTGATTAAAATAAAACAAACATCATTTGAAGTGACTACCTGAACATATAAGGGATTGAGGAAACCCACTGGGACCAAAAGCTAAGAGGGGCTGAAAGTTGAGTGACAGGTGGGCCACCCTGGAAGCACCTGGAAATTCCTGAAACCCCCAGTCACTCATTTTAACAGCCATACAGAGGGAAGGCCAGGCACTGGGCCCATGAAGTCAAGATGGAGCATCAAGACTGAGACACCTGGGAAAAGCAAGGATTCGTGAAGAGCTGTGTCCCCAGGGAAAGGTGTGGGGGGTGGGCTGGGTATGAGCCAGTAAGAAAAAATAGAAAAGGAGGGGGGAGGGGAGGGGGAGGAGGAGGGAGGAGGGGAGGGGGTGAGGAGGAGGAGGAGGGCAGAGGGGAGGGGAGGGGAGGGGAGGAGGGAGGAGAGGAGGGGAGTAGGATGTGGAGGAGGAGGGGGGAGGGGAGGGGAGCGAGGAGGGAGGAGGGGAGGAGGGAGGAGGGGAAGAAGGAGGAGGAGGAGGATGGGAGGGGGAGGAGAAGGAGGGAGGAGGCGAGGGGGAGGAGGAGAAGGAGGAGGGGGAGGGGAGGGGGAGGAGGAAGGGGGAGGGGAGAGGAGGGGAAAGGAGGGGAGGAAGGGGGAGGAGGAGGAGGGGGTGGGGGAGGGGAGGGGAGGAGAAAGGAGGGGAGGAAGGGGGAGGAGGAGGAGGGGGTGGGGGAGGGGAGGGGAGGAGAAAGGAGGGGAGGAAGGGGGAGGAGGAGGAGGGGGTGGGGGAGGGGAGGGGAGGAGAAAGGAGGGGAGGAAGGGGGAGGAGGAGGAGGGGGTGGGGGAGGGGAGGGGAGGAGGGAGGAGGGAAGGGGGAGGAGGAGTAGAAGGAGGGAGGAGGTAGAGAGAGACTTCACCTCCTCCCACCAGTCCGCAGAACATTTAAAGACAGAAACCGGTCCTCACATGGACCTTGGGTCTGAGTTCACACTCCCCCGAAGCACATCCATGCTGAGAATGATTTCAGTGCACTTCCAAGACGCCGCCCTCCAGGGCTGCTGGTAGAAACCAACCCAGAACTCCCCCAGGATCCACCCCAACCCAGGCTTCTTGGGACCCCACAGACAGAGGCCGGCCCACTGTGAACTCACCAGGAAAATGGAGCCAACGTAGCAGAAATACTCCATCCCCAGCAAGTGTCAGCAGGATCAGCAAATGTTAGCCTGAGACCACCAACGATGGCGGCATAATGGAATGATTAGGAACTGAGTAAAAAGTAGCATGTTTTCAATGTTTACAGAAATGAAAGGGGAAACTGAAAACACAAGCAGGGAACACAAGACAATCGAACAGATTTCACAACCAAATACAACATCTCAAAATATAATTTATTCATTTTTTAAAAGGGCAGAAGTAGCTTAAACATCAAATTAGGCATGTGTGCAAAAGAATTAATGAATTGGGGAAAAGGGGTTGACGGAATGACCCTTAAAGAGATGGAAAATAAGTCGGAATTCCCCTCAGGCCCATTTGGAGAAGAGCTGTCAATACCAACCCGGGTCCTGGGGCCCTGTCATTGATGAAATTTTCAACAACTGGTTAGGCTAGATTAGTCCCCATCCCTCAGAGCAGAAAAGTCCAGACAGAACAGGCCCTAAACTGGAGGATGTGGGCAGAGCCACCTGTGCCCCACTAAGCCTCCCCTGGGCCAGCCCCTCAGTCAGCTTTGAGAGGGGACAGGGGATAATTTTAGGGGGTGAGATTGGGCTCTGTGATTGGAACCTCACGCTCACCCTTAAAATCTTCAGTGTATCTATCACCCAGGAATTTACCTAAACCTAAGTCTTTTGGGAAGAGATTCCAATTCCAGTCCATTCCGTATGGGCAAATCATTTCTCAGATTTATCTGTGCAATGACCGCACCTCTAGGGGCCCCGTGAGGTCTAATATTCTATTACTTTATGACAATCTGAGATGATGGGTTCCAGATGTGTCCTATTAGCTCAACTGCTGTACTCAGGGTGAGTCAGAGACCAAGGGATGCTTAGAAAGACCTCTGCTGACGTCTGCTTATTCACAGAATCTGAAATTCCACCATTAGAGAGTCATTTGTTTGGAGATAAACATTGCTCCACTTAGATTCCAATAAAATTTTTTTTTAATCCAATCGCCCTGGGGAAGGGTTAGATAATAATTAAAGCCAGCATCCATCATAATGCCTTGATATATTTTAACAGATTCTTTTCGACAAAAGCACACTCTCTGAGATGGATTAGATGGTGGGAGGATGGAACAGAAGTGTGGTGGATCAGTCCTACCTAGGATAAGGCGAGGGGCCTGGCAGGACCCTGGGATGTAGGAGTACCAAAACTGAAGGTGAGGGTCCAGAGCCTCGGTCCTGCCCGGCCTTGCGAACCTACTACCCCTCACATCTCGCTCTGGACGCCATACCCCACTTGACCAGCAGGTGGCAGTGCAGGGTTGAAAATGAGCATCTCGGGGGGATTTCAGAGACTATCTGCGTTCACCTGGCTTCTTTCTAAGGCAACCTCTGTGTTCATTCTGGAGGATGGAACCACAGGGCCCAGGGCAGCCAGATGTGGGATACACTGCAGAAGCCTTGGGGACTCGGACCCTTAGCTCTTGGGAGGTGGGCGTGGCGTCGGCAGGAGGGGAGAGTCCTGTCTGATTGGGGGAGGGTCATCTGGAGGATGAAAGGAGATCTTAGAGGTGAAGACCCTTTACAGCCTTCTTGGGGCTGCACTGTTGTGGGTCGTGGGGGAGGACATTACAGGGAGCTCACAGCTTCACACGTGGGAGACTGGGGCTGGGGTGGGGGTGGGTCTCTGTGCAGAGCAGCAGGGTGCCCCGTGAGGTTGGTGCTGCCCGGGACCTCAGCTCAATGGGTGGAGTGTCGGAGCAGGGGCAGGTTGGACGGGGAACTGGCCTGAGGCTGCTCACAGCCTACCCACTCTTCTGAGATCCGTCCCATGGCTGTGAAGTCTGTTTGGGAGGATGGTCCTTCCCGCCCCATCCTTTTTAAGAGGCTTGGTAACGCCTGCAGCGGCCTCCGCCTCCTACATCCCACATCCCATGCGCCTGACTCTGAAGCCACACCTGGCAACCTTCCTTGTCTTCACCTGCCCAGGCAGCCCTCTGGATGGAGAGAGGAGAGTGAGCTGCTCTAAGCAGATGCCTCTGTCCAGAGATACCTTCGTTCTTCCCCAGGGAGCCCCAGTCGCAAGCGTGAACCCAGCACACAGGCCGCCCGCCCACGCGGACCCCACAGAGCAGTGGAGGCCTGTTCTCCTCTGTTGCCTTCTTGAGGAGCCCACCCAGCACCCTTAGCCGCCCTGTGACGCGAGGCAGGGTTGCCCCCGCACACCTCCTTGTGAGGGCTCCGGGCACTTGTCAGACCTTCATATCCTAGGGCGGCTGAAGGTCCCATCCCAGCCGAAGGTGGGCATCAGCGTGTCCAACAGGTCTGGGGGATTCTCACATGTCGGCACCCGGGGGTGTTCTGCATCCAGGCTGGAGATGGAGGAGGACAGAGGCTGGAGCCCGGGGGAGGCTTTCTGGACACCTAACCTAATGGGAGGCACAACGGGTCTAGAGAGAGCCCAGGAAGAGGGAAGCGGCATGGCCCCTCTCTTTACCTGGGATGCCCTCCGCCCTTCCCCATGGCCTTGGGGGAGACCAGAGTCACTCATCTCTGCAGACCCTGCTAACCACTATGGCCAGAGTCTTTTTTCTGACCCAGAGGTGATTATGGTGGGCAGAATCATGGCCTCCAAAGGTGTCCATGTCCCAACCCCCAGAATCTGGAAGTTGTTACATTACATATTCTGAAAGCCTCCGGCGGGGGAGGGGGCTGGGTAACGCAGCCCTGCAGACGCCTTGGTTTAGCCCAGTCAGACGTCTGATCTACTGTAAGATGATAAATTGTGTTGTTTTGAGACAGTAGCCTTGCGGCCGTGGTCGTTTGTTGCAGGCGCCCTAGGAAACTGATACAATGACCTAGCTGGAAACGTTATTCCAATCACAGCCCCTGCTCAGTCTGTGAGTCTAGGGGGCAGGGGCGGGGGTGGGACCGGCAGCTTAGAAGCCACAGGCCCTCCTGCTGTGTGACTTTGAGTCCTTATTCTCTCCGTTTCCCCATCTGTAAATGGGGGTGGTGATGACACCGACACTACCCCTGCAGGCAAGGCAGGGTCAGCTGGTCGGCCTCAGACCTCCTTTTACCTCCAGCCCCTCCTGTCCACCTGACACCCAATTCCCCGGCCTCCTGGGAGACACTGGAGGAGGTGGGCTCCCCGGGGTCCGGGACTCCTTCCTGCCCTCGGCGCTGACACATGCGGCACCTTGGGGAGTGGTTTTCCTATCCTCGCAGCTCTTCTGAGGGATCGTCACATCATTTGTCACCCAAATGCTGGGGCCCCAGGTTCCCTCCTGAGGGACTGTCAGCGACAGCATCCCGATCGTGGTTTCCAAGGTAACTCTCACCGTGTGTCCATTCCAGCCGACATTCTGAGACCTGTTTGAATTCTTCCCTTGCGTGGAGCCAGTGTCACTTCCCAGAAGCCGCTGAATGGAGGGAGGGGCGTCAGTGGAGGGGGGAGGGGCGGCTGGGAGGGGGGGCCCGGCCGGGGTGCAGACATCTCCCCTCAGACCGCTTCTCTCGTGTCTAAGACACGCTGTTCGTAATCAGATGTAACAGCAGCCTGGACGGGAGGCCGGCCTTGCAGTCAGGCTGATGAAGGTTCAAATCCAGGCCGTGTCATTTACCAGCCAAGGGGCTTACACCCTGCGAGCCTGTTTTCTCGTTAGTTTCCTGTAAATGCATACAAGCTCCTCTGTTTCCCTTCCTGAGAGGAATAGCCCTGCCCTCTCTGAAAGGGGCTTCTGATCTCAGGAGGGGTGTGCAGGTTAGCGGGGCCCACTCTCTGAGATCACCTCCCCCACCTCCCGCCCCGCCCCCCTCCGCCGCCCCAGGCATCCTCCTGTCCCGTCCAGAGATGAGACCGTTGGGGCTCAGGGCGAATGAGGGTGAGCTGCGCTCCCTGCTGGCCGAATCAGGAAAGGCGCCGGTGGGCCCTTCGGACGGAGGGAGAGCCCCAGGCTTGGCTGTGGCATTGCCCAACTCTCCTCACCCTGGACAGAAGCCTGAGATGCCGGCTGAGGTAATAGGGAAATAAGGGTCCAGACTCCGCCGGCACCCACAGCTTCTGTCCCCCTGAAGCAGGAGTCCTGCCTTCTCTTTGCGCCTGGCCCCTCAGTCTCCCGTGACTTCTCTCCATGTCCTCTCCGGCAGCATCTTAACCTTTTCCAGAAATAGTGCACATCGTGGGAGACGTGTGTGTGGCACAGGGCAGGGGGAGGGGGTGCCCCTTCCCTCCCTCTAATCTCAGTGTCAGCCTGGCCATTGGGGTACGCTGTAACCAGACGCTGGCTGGAGTTCTGCTCTGAGGGCGGCTCCTGCTCAGAGGCAAGTGATTTGCAAATCAAATTGGTGGGGCCAGAACATTCCCTTCCTTAGCTGAGCAGTTTCCAACCAGGGCATGCAAATGTGCCGTCTGGGTATAATGGCCCTTGCGGGGATGGTCGGGGGCACTGCCGGGAGAGATGGAAGGGCCCTCGGCAGGAACACTGACTTAACATTGCCCAGATGTCATGAGAAGTGAGGATGACCGGGCCCTGCTCACCCTGCCGCCTCTGTCTCTCCATCCTCTTGCAATTTCTTTCCTCTCTTTCTATCTATCTATCTATATCTATCTATAACTTATTTTTAAAAACAATTTTATTGGACTATAGGTGCTTTATGGAAATCTTCCTGCTATTTCTAGCCCCTAACTTCTAACACTCCCAGATCCTTCTCTCTCTCTCTCAATCCTAATCTCATTTGCTCTCGAGCCCATTCCAAGCTCCAGTCCTCCCACGGCAAAGCCTCTTTGATAGGCAGGCATGGCTGAGGTCCTTCTTAACTCTTCATGTCTGCAAATCCCACTGCCCTCTCCCAGCTCTGCCCCTGCTAACTGTGCGTTTCCCCTTGAGCATCCACCCCTACCCCCACCCACCGTCTCCTCAGCTGGGAGAGGCTGCACTGATCCTGACCTTGAGATGGTCACCAGGATGGATGAGCAGGAAGCGCCTCACCCGCTGGGGCACAGCAGTTGCTCAGCAAACACTGTGCCATTGCCTGAGGAGGTCCTGGCAATGGCTGGGTGGGGAAGGCGGGCAGGTGGCTGTGTTGGGAACCTCTTGTTCCCGTATCCAGTCTGGAGTTGGCACATCCAAGTAGGCCCTGAGCAGCTGTGATGTGTCACAGCATCAGGTACGAAGTCGGTGCTGCTCCAGGGCCTCAGACAGAGCAACCCCGGGGCCGGTTGGTAAGTGCTTCTCTGGACTTAGCAGCCCTGCAGTACTTTGGGTTCGTGGGAAGTGAGGCCCTTTAAAATCTGTGCGTGGAGAGTCACAGGGCAAAGCGGGAAGAAGCTGGGGGTTTTCTAACACATTTACAGTCCGTCTCTTGAGCCCGCACTTCACCTGGCACAGACCTGGGCCCCCGCGAATGCTCTCCCCTGGGCCTCGATCTCTCAGCGAAGCTGTTCACTGCTGCTTCATCTCCCATCAGAGAAAAGGGGATGGGCACCTGTCTCCAGGAGTGCGGGGATTGCAGATGCCAGCAACATCCTTGTGAGTTGCTCTGGACAGAGGGTCAGCAGGTGTATGAGGGCCCAGCTCTTTCGGCATCCCGGGGTGATGGGGTCGTGCTTGGAAAAATATGCCGCTGGATGCAGTGTGGGCAGCTGTCCAGGAGCATCAGCTTGGGTTTGTCACTTGCTCCCTCCTCCCACAAAGCCAAACAGAAACCATCTGAGTTTACACTAAGCCTCTGTAGCACAGACAGTCTGCATACGAGGGCTCTGTGTTTACACGTTTAGCTGAGTCCGTCCAGTGTCTCTGGCAGAGCCATGGGGCTGGGATGACGGACACAGAGGTGGACGTGTGGTGATGAGAAGCAATCACCCAGGAACCAGCAGAGAAGGTCAGGACGAGGTAGGGGAGGCTGGCCCGGCCCTTGATGGTCGCTGCAACTGCCTGTGGCCACAGCCTTTTTCTTCCTGCACCTCGGTTGCCAGGCAGTCAAGTTTGACAGCATGGGTTTTAAGGGTTATGCCAACTGTGATTTGGGGAACCACTGAGAAGCGGAGAGAAAGAAAGTGTGATAAAAAATTACCCAGGGCTACAACCATCAGAACAGGGATCAGAATTGTGGTGTTTTCCATGTGGCAGCATTACATGCTGTGTGCTCTAGCCAAGCCATAACGCCCTCTGGCTAGAGGATTTTTCCTGTGTTTTAGCCTGGAAGCAGGGACTAGACTGTGCCTGGAAGCAAATGAATGGTTTGTGGGTGGACAGGCCTTGTGGGAAGCTCGAGATGCCCCGCAGGGCTGGTGGGTGAGATGCAGGGCTAGGGGACGTAGGGCATGGACTTTGGGCTCAGAGAGTTGCCAGGGGCTTCACTGTTCCCATTTGGAAGATACAGAAACTGAGGCTTAGAAAGGTTTCTGTAACTAGTCCAAAGGCAATGCAGTGGAATTCAAATTCAAGTGCATTTGCCTCTTCTAGCCACTGGATATGGCATCTCTGGGGTGGAAAGAGTAAGGCAAAGTATATGAGTATATGTGCTAAGCTGTCAATTAATTTGCCTGAATGCAAATATGGAGTTTGTTCGCTTAAGGGGTTGAAACTGAGGAGAGGTGTGCAGGTTTTATGGCAAAGAGCTCGGAGAGACAGGTGGATCCCTGAGTGCCCCGGAAGGGGGCAGCTGATGACTGAGCTTTTTAAACCCTGAAGCCTGGTAGCTGGGATGCCCTGTTCACTAGCCAGAGGAGAGCTCGGTTCAGGGGATTCTAGAGAAGTGTATGTTTCTAGAGGATGTCCAAGGACTTTCATTCAGGGAAATCCTCCCTGACTCAGCTGGGCTGACCTTCCCAGGGTCCCATGATGAGGCTGACCACATGCTGACCTCCACTCAGGGAGGGCTGAGCCCCACCGTCCGGTCACCCCCATCGCCTAGGAGGACACAGATGAAGGCCCTGTTCTGTGGCCCTCAGACGATTTCTTGTCACCCACGATCATGTACACAGCCCGGGAGTGAGTTCTGCCCGCTGTCTCCCTAGCGTCCACTTGAGACCTTGAATGCGGTCTTGTTCAGAAACGATGCCCTGAAAGACAGCTCAGGGATTGTGGATGGTGATGGGGTATCAGGGTCATGCTGGGGGGTGGAGGGGAGAGAGGCTGGTCCATCATCCAGCCCCTGCTCTGGTCTCTGTGCCTCACTCTTCTGCAGATCATGGAATTACCTGGGAGAGCGGTCATGGGCCTTAAAGACGCTGGTCCCTCAAGGAAGCTACGCCCACAGTAATTGTCCCCCTGGCTCATGCCCCACCTGTGACAGAGCAGACACTCTCCGTTCCTGGCATGTGACTCTTCTTCTCAATTTGACATATAGTTGATAAACAAAGTTCTGTTAATTTCTCCTGTACAGCAAAGTGATCAGTTATACACACACACACATACATATAAATATATATATATATACATATCCTTTTTTATTTAAATATTCTTTTACATTTGACATATTGAGCCAAACACTTTCCAAGTGGTTAGCGCCGTCCCTTTATTTGACCAGACTGAGAGCTAAAGTCCAAGGTCCCCAAGACAGAGGGACCCATCAGCAAAGGGCTCCAGGAGCTCACACCTGCCGGCTCTCTAGGTTAAGCAGGAAGTCGAGGGGAGGTCAAATCTGAGCAAAGAGCACAATTCCTCACTTTGCAATGGTACATCCTCGGAAAAGGCAGTGCCAGCAAAGCCTTGCTCGGGCGTTCCCACTGTTAGGGATCCTGCCACACTTATACGCCTGCACAGGAAATTTTATTCAGCAAAGTTCCCAGTGTTTCGCGATGGTCTCCCTTTGCAGCTACAATACTGCAGGGATTTATGTTTGCTCTTAACTATAATAGGTGGCCGTGCCTACAAAAGAAGGCTTTTTCCCTTTGGAAGCTTGGATCCTGCTGTCTTAGGGGATGCTTGCAAAACCCTGAAATTGCACAGTTTCTATCCTTTTCCGGTACGCCTGTGTAGGAAGCGAATATTTTTGCCTGAGAAACAGGTTCTTGCAACTCTGGAGGAGAGATAATTCCACCGCCCACGTTCCTCCTGGGAAACCTCAAGGCGACCCATAGCCCCAGAGTAATGTCTAAATTTTCACAGCGGAAGTTTTGTGTTCCGCATTTTCCATGCGGTCTCCATCGTTGGTGGGGCTAAAAGGAACGCTACGACAGTTTTCAGGACTCACAGAACACTGGCCTCTGCACTGTTTCCCATGCAAAGTCAGTGACGACCCCCCCGTCTTCTCCCTGCCAGCTGAACAACAGGCAGCCATACAGGCTGTTTGGAACACTTCTAGGAATACACAGTCCAAAGCGACACACTGTTCTCCTTCTTGGATACCAGTGTTGCCACATCTTGCCAAGGCTCACGAAGGCAGTCCGAGACAATCGCATATGCTGAGCAACTTGGATTCATTGAGAAAAAGCTACCTGCACTGAGAGAAACAGTCTGCTCAGTATTCCTTCCGGAAGTTCACAGCCCATCAGCAAAGGGCTCCAGGAGCTCACACCTGCCGGCTCTCTAGGTTAAGCAGGAAGTCAACGAGCGGTCCAACCTGAGCAAAGAGCACAATTCCTCACTTTGCAGTGGTAAGCCGTCGTAAGAGGCATTGCCAGCTAGGCCTTGCTAAGGCCTTCCCTCTGTTAGGGAACCTGCCACACTTAGAAGCCTTTAAAGGAAAATTTATTCAGCGAAGTTCCCAGTGTTTCACGATGGTCTCCCTTTGCAGCTCCAATATTGCAGGGACTTAAGTTTGCTGTTAAATAGGATAGCTGGCCCTGCACAAAAAAGCAGGTTTTTTCCCTTTGGAAGGTTGGAAACTGGTTTCGTAGGGGCTGCTTGGAAAACCCTGCTATTGCCCAGCTTCTATCCTGTGCCGGTACGCCTGTGTAGGAAGCGAGTATTTTAGCCTGAGAAACAGGGCTTTAGAAATTCTGGAAGAGATAATCCCGCGGCTCACGTTCCACCAGGGAAAACGCAAGGCGACCCTTAGCCTCAGAGTAGTGTTTAAATTCCCACCGGGCAACATCCGCTGCTGCAGTTTCCATGAAGCCTCCACCGTTCTGGGGCTTAAATACAAAGTGAGGAGAGCATTAAGGACCACAGAACTCTGGCCTTCGCACTGTTTCAGATGCAAATGAATTGAAGACCACACGTCTCCTCCCTGCCTACT
Organism: Grampus griseus; assembly: GCF_964374135.1. NCBI lineage: Eukaryota > Metazoa > Chordata > Mammalia > Artiodactyla > Delphinidae > Grampus > Grampus griseus. The sequence continues at coordinate 42,307 of NW_028132890.1, forward strand.
GAGAAAGAGGCAGTTGTGTCTCTCCTTCGTAACACTTCTTGGCATGCAGAGTCCAAGGCGACACACTGTCCTCTTCCTTGGAAACCTACGTTGCCCCAGCTTGCCAACGCTCACGAAGGCAGTCCGAGCCCATCTCATGTGCTGGGCCACTTGCATTCAGTGAGGAAAAGCCACCTGCATTGAGGTGAACAGTCTGCTCAGCGTTCTTTCCAGGAGCTCACATTTGCCGCCTCTCTAGGTTAAGCAGGATGTCGAGGTGAGGTCCAAACTGAGCAAAGAGCACAATTGCTCACTTTGCAGTGGTAGTCGTCGTAAGAGGAATTGCCAACTACGCCTGGCTGAGGCCTTCCCTGTGTTAAGGAACCAGCCACACTTAGAGGCCTTGAAAGGACAATTTATTCAGCGAAGTTCCCATTGTTTGGCGATGGTCAACCTTTGCAGCGCCAATACTGCAGGGACTTAGGTTTGCTGCTAACAGGGCTAGGTGACCCTGCATACAGAAGCAGGCGTTTCCCTTTGGAAGCTTGGATCCCGGTTTCTCAGGGGCTGCTTGCAAGACCCTGCTATTGCCCAGCATCTGTCCTCTGCCCCTACGCCCGGGTAGGAAGCGAGTATTTTAGCCTGAGAAGCAGGGCTCTTGCAATTCTGGAGGAGAGCTAATCCTGCAGCCCACGTTCGTCCTGGGAAACCGCAAGGTGACCCTTGGCCTCAGTGTAGTGGCGAAATGGCCGCCGGACAGGTCTTGCCTGCCGCGGTTTCCGTGAGTTCTCCACCGTCTTCGGGCTTAAATGGAGAGCGAGGAGAGCTGTCGGCTCTCACAGAACTCTGGCCTCCGCACTGTTTGCCATGCAACTGCACTCGAGACCACACGTCTCCTCCCGGCCTGCTGAGAAACAGGCATCCGTGTAGGCCATTGTTAACATTTCCTGGCGTGCAGAGTCCAAGGCGACACGCTGTCCTCTTCCTTGGAAACCTACGTTGCCACAGCTTGCCAAACGCTACCGAAGGCAGTCCTAACCAGTCTCGTGTGCTGCGCAACTTTGTTTCGGTTACGGAAAGCCACCTGCGTTGAGGTGAACACTCTGCTCAGCGTTCTTTCCGGGAGCTCACAATCGCCCCCTCTCTAGGTTAAGCAGGATGTCGAGGTGAGGTCCAAACTGAGCAAAGAGCACAATTGCTCACTTTGCAGTGGTAGTCGTCGTAAGAGGCATTGCCTACTTGGCCTTGCTAAGGTCTTCATTCTGTTAGGGAAGTCGCCACACTTAGACGCCTGTAAAGGAAACTTTATTCAGCGAAGTTCCCAGTGTCTTGCGACGGTGTCCCTTCGCAGGGCCAATACAGCAGGGACTTAGGTTTGCTGCTATCTAGGCTAGGTGACCCTGCATACAGAAGCAGGCTTTTCCCTTTGGAAGCTTGGATTCCGGTTTCTCAGGGGCTGCTTCCAAGACCCTGCTATTGCCCAGCATCTATCCTCTGCCCCTACGCCTGGGTAGGAAGCGAGTATTTTAGCCTGGGAAGCAGGGCTCTTGCAACTCTGGAGGAGAGCTAATCCTGCAGCCCACGTTCGTCCTGGGAAACCGCAAGGCGACGCTTGGCCTCAGTGTAGTGGCGAAATGGCCGCCGGACAGGTCTTGCCTGCCGCGGTTTCCGTGAGTTCTCCACCGTCTTCGGGCTTAAATGGAGAGCTGTCGGCTCTCACAGAACTCTGGCCTCCGCACTGTTTGCCATGCAACTGCACTCGAGACCACACGTCTCCTCCCGGCCTGCTGAGAAACAGGCCGCCGTGCAGGCCCTTCGTAACACTTCTTGGCATGTAAACACCAAGGCGACACGCTGTCCTCTTCCTTGGAAACCTACGTTGCCACAGCTTGCCAAACGCTACCGAAGGCAGTCCTAACCAGTCTCGTGTGCTGCGCAACTTTGATTCGGTTACGGAAAGCCACCTGCGTTGAGGTGAACACTCTGCTCAGCGTTCTTTCCGGGAGCTCACAATCGACCCCTCTCTAGGTTAAGCAGGATGTCGAGGTGAGGTCCAAACTGAGCAAAGAGCACAATTGCTCACTTTGCAGTGGTAGTCGTCGTAAGAGGCATTGCCTACTAGGCCTTGCTAAGGTCTTCGTTCTGTTAGGGAAGTCGCCACACTTAGACGCCTGTAAAGGAAACTTTATTCAGCGAAGTTCCCAGTGTCTTGTGACGGTGTCCCTTCGCAGGGCCAATACAGCAGGGACTTAGGTTTGCTGCTAACTAGGCTAGGTGACCCTGCATACAGAAGCAGGCTTTTCCCTTTGGAAGCTGGGATCCCGGTTTCTCAGGGGCTGCTTGCAAGACCCTGCTATTGCCCAGCATCTGTCCTCTGCCCCTACGCCTGTGTAGGAAGCGAGTATTTTAGCCTGAGAAGCAGGGCTCTTGCAACTCTGGAGGAGAGCTAATCCTGCAGCCCACGTTCGTCCTGGGAAACCGCAAGGCGACCCTTGGCCTCAGTGTAGTGACGAAATGGCCGCCGGACAGGTCTTGCCTGCCGCGGTTTCCGTGAGTTCTCCACCGTCTTCGGGCTTAAATGGAGAGCGAGGAGAGCTGTCGGCTCTCACAGAACTCTGGCCTCCGCACTGTTTGCCATGCAACTGCACTCGAGACCACACGTCTCCTCCCGGCCTGCTGAGAAACAGGCATCCGTGTAGGCCCTTGTTAACATTTCCTGGCGTGCAGAGTCCAAGGCGACACGCTGTCCTCTTCCTTGGAAACCTACGTTGCCACAGCTTGCCAAACGCTACCGAAGGCAGTCCTAACCAGTCTCGTGTGCTGCGCAACTTTGTTTCGGTTACGGAAAGCCACCTGCGTTGAGGTGAACACTCTGCTCAGCGTTCTTTCCGGGAGCTCACAATCGCCCCCTCTCTAGGTTAAGCAGGATGTCGAGGTGAGGTCCAAACTGAGCAAAGAGCACAATTGCTCACTTTGCAGTGGTAGTCGTCGTAAGAGGCATTGCCTACTAGGCCTTGCTAAGGTCTTCATTCTGTTAGGGAAGTCGCCACACTTAGACGCCTGTAAAGGAAACTTTATTCAGCGAAGTTCCCAGTGTCTTGCGACGGTGTCCCTTCGCAGGGCCAATACAGCAGGGACTTAGGTTTGCTGCTAACTAGGCTAGGTGACCCTGCATACAGAAGCAGGCTTTTCCCTTTGGAAGCTTGGATTCCAGTTTCTCAGGGGCTGCTTCCAAGACCCTGCTATTGCCCAGCATCTATCCTCTGCTCCTACGCCTGGGTAGGAAGCGAGTATTTTAGCCTGGGAAGCAGGGCTCTTGCAACTCTGGAGGAGAGCTAATCCTGCAGCCCACGTTCGTCCTGGGAAACCGCAAGGCGACGCTTGGCCTCAGTGTAGTGGCGAAATGGCCGCCGGACAGGTCTTGCCTGCCGCGGTTTCCGTGAGTTCTCCACCGTCTTCGGGCTTAAATGGAGAGCGAGGAGAGCTGTCGGCTCTCACAGAACTCTGGCCTCCGCACTGTTTGCCATGCAGCTGAACGCAAGACCACACGTCTCCTCCCGGCCTGCTGAGAAACAGGCCGCCGTGCAGGCCCTTCGTAACACTTCTTGGCATGTAAACACAAAGGCGACACGCTATCCTCTTCCTTGGAAACCTACGTTGCCCCAGCTTGCCAACGCTCACGAAGGCAGTCCGAGCCCGTCTCATGTGCTGGGCCACTTGCATTCAGTGAGGAAAAGCCACCTGCATTGAGGTGAACAGTCTGCTCAGCGTTCTTTCCGGGAGCTCACACTTGCCGCCTCTCTAGGTTAAGAAGGAAGTCGTAGTGAGGACCAACCTGAGCAAAGAGCACAATTCCTCACGTTACACTGGTAGTCGTCGTAAGAGGAATTGCCAACTACGCCTGGCTGAGGCCTTCCCTGTGTTAAGGAACCAGCCACACTTAGAGGCCTTGAAAGGACAATTTATTCAGCGAAGTTCCCATTGTTTGGCGATGGTCAACCTTTGCAGCGCCAATACTGCAGGGACTTAGGTTTGCTGCTAACAGGGCTAGGTGACCCTGCATACAGAAGCAGGCGTTTCCCTTTGGAAGCTTGGATCCCGGTTTCTCAGGGGCTGCTTGCAAGACCCTGCTATTGCCCAGCATCTGTCCTCTGCCCCTACGCCCGGGTAGGAAGGAGTATTTTAGCCTGAGAAGCAGGGCTCTTGCAACTCTGGAGGAGAGCTAATCCTGCAGCCCACGTTCTTCCTGGGAAACCGCAAGGCGACGCTTGGCCTCAGTGTAGTGGCGAAATGGCCGCCGGACAGGTCTTGCCTGCCGCGGTTTCCGTGAGTTCTCCACCGTCTTCGGGCTTAAATGGAGAGCTGTCGGCTCTCACAGAACTCTGGCCTCCGCACTGTTTGCCATGCAACTGCACTCGAGACCACACGTCTCCTCCCGGCCTGCTGAGAAACAGGCCGCCGTACAGGCCCTTCGTAACACTTCTTGGCATGTAAACACCAAGGCGACACGCTGTCCTCTTCCTTGGAAACCTACGTTGCCACAGCTTGCCAAACGCTACCGAAGGCAGTCCTAACCAGTCTCGTGTGCTGCGCAACTTTGATTCGGTTACGGAAAGCCACCTGCGTTGAGGTGAACACTCTGCTCAGCGTTCTTTCCGGGAGCTCACAATCGACCCCTCTCTAGGTTAAGCAGGATGTCGAGGTGAGGTCCAAACTGAGCAAAGAGCACAATTGCTCACTTTGCAGTGGTAGTCGTCGTAAGAGGCATTGCCTACTAGGCCTTGCTAAGGTCTTCGTTCTGTTAGGGAAGTCGCCACACTTAGACGCCTGTAAAGGAAACTTTATTCAGCGAAGTTCCCAGTGTCTTGCGACGGTGTCCCTTCGCAGGGCCAATACAGCAGGGACTTAGGTTTGCTGCTAACTAGGCTAGGTGACCCTGCATACAGAAACAGGCTTTTCCCTTTGGAAGCTTGGATCCCGGTTTCTCAGGGGCTGCTTGCAAGACCCTGCTATTGCCCAGCATCTGTCCTCTGCCCCTACGCCTGGGTAGGAAGCGAGTATTTTAGCCTGAGAAGCAGGGCTCTTGCAATTCTGGAGGAGAGCTAATCCTGCAGCCCACGTTCGTCCTGGGAAACCGCAAGGTGACCCTTGGCCTCAGTGTAGTGGCGAAATGGCCGCCGGACAGGTCTTGCCTGCCGCGGTTTCCGTGAGTTCTCCACCGTCTTCGGGCTTAAATGGAGAGCGAGGAGAGCTGTCGGCTCTCACAGAACTCTGGCCTCCGCACTGTTTGCCATGCAACTGCACTCGAGACCACACGTCTCCTCCCGGCCTGCTGAGAAACAGGCATCCGTGTAGGCCCTTGTTAACATTTCCTGGCGTGCAGAGTCCAAGGCGACACGCTGTCCTCTTCCTTGGAAACCCACGTTGCTACAGCTTGCCAAACGCTACCGAAGGCAGTCCTAACCAGTCTCGTGTGCTGCGCAACTTTGATTCGGTTACGGAAAGCCACCTGCGTTGAGGTGAACACTCTGCTCAGCGTTCTTTCCGGGAGCTCACAATCGCCCCCTCTCTAGGTTAAGCAGGATGTCGAGGTGAGGTCCAAACTGAGCAAAGAGCACAATTGCTCACTTTGCAGTGGTAGTCGTCGTAAGAGGCATTGCCTACTAGGCCTTGCTAAGGTCTTCGTTCTGTTAGGGAAGTCGCCACACTTAGACGCCTGTAAAGGAAACTTTATTCAGCGAAGTTCCCAGTGTCTTGCGACGGTGTCCCTTCGCAGGGCCAATACAGCAGGGACTTAGGTTTGCTGCTAACTAGGCTAGGTGACCCTGCATACAGAAGCAGGCTTTTCCCTTTGGAAGCTTGGATCCCGGTTTCTCAGGGGCTGCTTGCAAGACCCTGCTATTGCCCAGCATCTATCCTCTGCCCCTACGCCTGGGTAGGAAGCGAGTATTTTAGCCTGAGAAGCAGGGCTCTTGCAACTCTGGAGGAGAGCTAATCCTGCAGCCCACGTTCGTCCTGGGAAACCGCAAGGCGAGGCTTGGCCTCAGTGTAGTGGCGAAATGGCCGCCGGACAGGTCTTGCCTGCCGCGGTTTCCGTGAGTTCTCCACCGTCTTCGGGCTTAAATGGAGAGCGAGGAGAGCTGTCGGCTCTCACAGAACTCTGGCCTCCGCACTGTTTGCCATGCAACTGCACTCGAGACCACACGTCTCCTCCCGGCCTGCTGAGAAACAGGCCGCCGTGCAGGCCCTTCGTAACACTTCTTGGCATGTAAACACCAAGGCGACACGCTGTCCTCTTCCTTGGAAACCTACGTTGCCCCAGCTTGCCAACGCTCACGAAGGCAGTCCGAGCCCGTCTCATGTGCTGGGCCACTTGCATTCAGTGAGGAAAAGCCACCTGCATTGAGGTGAACAGTCTGCTCAGCGTTCTTTCCGGGAGCTCACACTTGCCGCCTCTCTAGGTTAAGCAGGAAGTCGTAGTGAGGACCAACCTGAGCAAAGAGCACAATTCCTCACGTTACACTGGTAGTCGTCGTAAGAGGAATTGCCAACTACGCCTGGCTGAGGCCTTCCCTGTGTTAAGGAACCAGCCACACTTAGAGGCCTTGAAAGGACAATTTATTCAGCGAAGTTCCCATTGTTTGGCGATGGTCAACCTTTGCAGCGCCAATACTGCAGGGACTTAGGTTTGCTGCTAACAGGGCTAGGTGACCCTGCATACAGAAGCAGGCGTTTCCCTTTGGAAGCTTGGATCCCGGTTTCTCAGGGGCTGCTTGCAAGACCCTGCTATTGCCCAGCATCTGTCCTCTGCCCCTACGCCCGGGTAGGAAGGAGTATTTTAGCCTGAGAAGCAGGGCTCTTGCAACTCTGGAGGAGAGCTAATCCTGCAGCCCACGTTCGTCCTGGGAAACCGCAAGGCGACCCTTGGCCTCAGTGTAGAGGCTAAATGGCCGCCGGACAGGTCTTGCCTGCCGCGGTTTCCGTGAGTTCTCCACCGTCTTCGGGCTTAAATGGAGAGCTGTCGGCTCTCACAGAACTCTGGCCTCCGCACTGTTTGCCATGCAACTGCACTCGAGACCACACGTCTCCTCCTGGCCTGCTGAGAAACAGGCATCCGTGTAGGCCCTTGTTAACATTTCCTGGCGTGCAGAGTCCAAGGCGACACGCTGTCCTCTTCCTTGGAAACCTACGTTGCCACAGCTTGCCAAACGCTACCGAAGGCAGTCCTAACCAGTCTCGTGTGCTGCGCAACTTTGATTCGGTTACGAAAAGCCACCTGCGTTGAGGTGAACACTCTGCTCAGCGTTCTTTCAGGGAGCTCACAATCGCCCCCTCTCTAGGTTAAGCAGGATGTCGAGGTGAGGTCCAAACTGAGCAAAGAGCACAATTGCTCACTTTGCAGTGGTAGTCGTCGTAAGAGGCATTGCCTACTAGGCCTTGCTAAGGTCTTCGTTCTGTTAGGGAAGTCGCCACACTTAGACGCCTGTAAAGGAAACTTTATTCAGCGAAGTTCCCAGTGTCTTGTGACGGTGTCCCTTCGCAGGGCCAATACAGCAGGGACTTAGGTTTGCTGCTAACTAGGCTAGGTGACCCTGCATACAGAAGCAGGCTTTTCCCTTTGGAAGCTGGGATCCCGGTTTCTCAGGGGCTGCTTGCAAGACCCTGCTATTGCCCAGCATCTGTCCTCTGCCCTACGCCTGTGTAGGAAGCGAGTATTTTAGCCTGAGAAGCAGGGCTCTTGCAACTCTGGAGGAGAGCTAATCCTGCAGCCCACGTTCGTCCTGGGAAACCGCAAGGCGACCCTTGGCCTCAGTGTAGTGACGAAATGGCCGCCGGACAGGTCTTGCCTGCCGCGGTTTCCGTGAGTTCTCCACCGTCTTCGGGCTTAAATGGAGAGCGAGGAGAGCTGTCGGCTCTCACAGAACTCTGGCCTCCGCACTGTTTGCCATGCAACTGCACTCGAGACCACACGTCTCCTCCCGGCCTGCTGAGAAACAGGCATCCGTGTAGGCCCTTGTTAACATTTCCTGGCGTGCAGAGTCCAAGGCGACACGCTGTCCTCTTCCTTGGAAACCTACGTTGCCACAGCTTGCCAAACGCTACCGAAGGCAGTCCTAACCAGTCTCGTGTGCTGCGCAACTTTGTTTCGGTTACGGAAAGCCACCTGCGTTGAGGTGAACACTCTGCTCAGCGTTCTTTCCGGGAGCTCACAATCGCCCCCTCTCTAGGTTAAGCAGGATGTCGAGGTGAGGTCCAAACTGAGCAAAGAGCACAATTGCTCACTTTGCAGTGGTAGTCGTCGTAAGAGGCATTGCCTACTAGGCCTTGCTAAGGTCTTCATTCTGTTAGGGAAGTCGCCACACTTAGACGCCTGTAAAGGAAACTTTATTCAGCGAAGTTCCCAGTGTCTTGCGACGGTGTCCCTTCGCAGGGCCAATACAGCAGGGACTTAGGTTTGCTGCTAACTAGGCTAGGTGACCCTGCATACAGAAGCAGGCTTTTCCCTTTGGAAGCTTGGATTCCGGTTTCTCAGGGGCTGCTTCCAAGACCCTGCTATTGCCCAGCATCTATCCTCTGCCCCTACGCCTGGGTAGGAAGCGAGTATTTTAGCCTGGGAAGCAGGGCTCTTGCAACTCTGGAGGAGAGCTAATCCTGCAGCCCACGTTCGTCCTGGGAAACCGCAAGGCGACGCTTGGCCTCAGTGTAGTGGCGAAATGGCCGCCGGACAGGTCTTGCCTGCCGCGGTTTCCGTGAGTTCTCCACCGTCTTCGGGCTTAAATGGAGAGCGAGGAGAGCTGTCGGCTCTCACAGAACTCTGGCCTCCGCACTGTTTGCCATGCAGCTGAACGCAAGACCACACGTCTCCTCCCGGCCTGCTGAGAAACAGGCCGCCGTGCAGGCCCTTCGTAACACTTCTTGGCATGTAAACACAAAGGCGACACGCTATCCTCTTCCTTGGAAACCTACGTTGCCCCAGCTTGCCAACGCTCACGAAGGCAGTCCGAGCCCGTCTCATGTGCTGGGCCACTTGCATTCAGTGAGGAAAAGCCACCTGCATTGAGGTGAACAGTCTGCTCAGCGTTCTTTCCGGGAGCTCACACTTGCCGCCTCTCTAGGTTAAGAAGGAAGTCGTAGTGAGGACCAACCTGAGCAAAGAGCACAATTCCTCACGTTACACTGGTAGTCGTCGTAAGAGGAATTGCCAACTACGCCTGGCTGAGGCCTTCCCTGTGTTAAGGAACCAGCCACACTTAGAGGCCTTGAAAGGACAATTTATTCAGCGAAGTTCCCATTGTTTGGCGATGGTCAACCTTTGCAGCGCCAATACTGCAGGGACTTAGGTTTGCTGCTAACAGGGCTAGGTGACCCTGCATACAGAAGCAGGCGTTTCCCTTTGGAAGCTTGGATCCCGGTTTCTCAGGGGCTGCTTGCAAGACCCTGCTATTGCCCAGCATCTGTCCTCTGCCCCTACGCCCGGGTAGGAAGGAGTATTTTAGCCTGAGAAGCAGGGCTCTTGCAACTCTGGAGGAGAGCTAATCCTGCAGCCCACGTTCTTCCTGGGAAACCGCAAGGCGACGCTTGGCCTCAGTGTAGTGGCGAAATGGCCGCCGGACAGGTCTTGCCTGCCGCGGTTTCCGTGAGTTCTCCACCGTCTTCGGGCTTAAATGGAGAGCTGTCGGCTCTCACAGAACTCTGGCCTCCGCACTGTTTGCCATGCAACTGCACTCGAGACCACACGTCTCCTCCCGGCCTGCTGAGAAACAGGCCGCCGTACAGGCCCTTCGTACCACTTCTTGGCATGTAAACACCAAGGCGACACGCTGTCCTCTTCCTTGGAAACCTACGTTGCCACAGCTTGCCAAACGCTACCGAAGGCAGTCCTAACCAGTCTCGTGTGCTGCGCAACTTTGATTCGGTTACGGAAAGCCACCTGCGTTGAGGTGAACACTCTGCTCAGCGTTCTTTCCGGGAGCTCACAATCGACCCCTCTCTAGGTTAAGCAGGATGTCGAGGTGAGGTCCAAACTGAGCAAAGAGCACAATTGCTCACTTTGCAGTGGTAGTCGTCGTAAGAGGCATTGCCTACTAGGCCTTGCTAAGGTCTTCGTTCTGTTAGGGAAGTCGCCACACTTAGACGCCTGTAAAGGAAACTTTATTCAGCGAAGTTCCCAGTGTCTTGCGACGGTGTCCCTTCGCAGGGCCAATACAGCAGGGACTTAGGTTTGCTGCTAACTAGGCTAGGTGACCCTGCATACAGAAACAGGCTTTTCCCTTTGGAAGCTTGGATCCCGGTTTCTCAGGGGCTGCTTGCAAGACCCTGCTATTGCCCAGCATCTGTCCTCTGCCCCTACGCCTGTGTAGGAAGCGAGTATTTTAGCCTGAGAAGCAGGGCTCTTGCAATTCTGGAGGAGAGCTAATCCTGCAGCCCACGTTCGTCCTGGGAAACCGCAAGGTGACCCTTGGCCTCAGTGTAGTGGCGAAATGGCCGCCGGACAGGTCTTGCCTGCCGCGGTTTCCGTGAGTTCTCCACCGTCTTCGGGCTTAAATGGAGAGCGAGGAGAGCTGTCGGCTCTCACAGAACTCTGGCCTCCGCACTGTTTGCCATGCAACTGCACTCGAGACCACACGTCTCCTCCCGGCCTGCTGAGAAACAGGCATCCGTGTAGGCCCTTGTTAACATTTCCTGGCGTGCAGAGTCCAAGGCGACACGCTGTCCTCTTCCTTGGAAACCCACGTTGCTACAGCTTGCCAAACGCTACCGAAGGCAGTCCTAACCAGTCTCGTGTGCTGCGCAACTTTGATTCGGTTACGGAAAGCCACCTGCGTTGAGGTGAACACTCTGCTCAGCGTTCTTTCCGGGAGCTCACAATCGCCCCCTCTCTAGGTTAAGCAGGATGTCGAGGTGAGGTCCAAACTGAGCAAAGAGCACAATTGCTCACTTTGCAGTGGTAGTCGTCGTAAGAGGCATTGCCTACTAGGCCTTGCTAAGGTCTTCGTTCTGTTAGGGAAGTCGCCACACTTAGACGCCTGTAAAGGAAACTTTATTCAGCGAAGTTCCCAGTGTCTTGCGACGGTGTCCCTTCGCAGGGCCAATACAGCAGGGACTTAGGTTTGCTGCTAACTAGGCTAGGTGACCCTGCATACAGAAGCAGGCTTTTCCCTTTGGAAGCTTGGATCCCGGTTTCTCAGGGGCTGCTTGCAAGACCCTGCTATTGCCCAGCATCTATCCTCTGCCCCTACGCCTGGGTAGGAAGCGAGTATTTTAGCCTGAGAAGCAGGGCTCTTGCAACTCTGGAGGAGAGCTAATCCTGCAGCCCACGTTCGTCCTGGGAAACCGCAAGGCGAGGCTTGGCCTCAGTGTAGTGGCGAAATGGCCGCCGGACAGGTCTTGCCTGCCGCGGTTTCCGTGAGTTCTCCACCGTCTTCGGGCTTAAATGGAGAGCGAGGAGAGCTGTCGGCTCTCACAGAACTCTGGCCTCCGCACTGTTTGCCATGCAACTGCACTCGAGACCACACGTCTCCTCCCGGCCTGCTGAGAAACAGGCCGCCGTGCAGGCCCTTCGTAACACTTCTTGGCATGTAAACACCAAGGCGACACGCTGTCCTCTTCCTTGGAAACCTACGTTGCCCCAGCTTGCCAACGCTCACGAAGGCAGTCCGAGCCCGTCTCATGTGCTGGGCCACTTGCATTCAGTGAGGAAAAGCCACCTGCATTGAGGTGAACAGTCTGCTCAGCGTTCTTTCCGGGAGCTCACACTTGCCGCCTCTCTAGGTTAAGCAGGAAGTCGTAGTGAGGACCAACCTGAGCAAAGAGCACAATTCCTCACGTTACACTGGTAGTCGTCGTAAGAGGAATTGCCAACTACGCCTGGCTGAGGCCTTCCCTGTGTTAAGGAACCAGCCACACTTAGAGGCCTTGAAAGGACAATTTATTCAGCGAAGTTCCCATTGTTTGGCGATGGTCAACCTTTGCAGCGCCAATACTGCAGGGACTTAGGTTTGCTGCTAACAGGGCTAGGTGACCCTGCATACAGAAGCAGGCGTTTCCCTTTGGAAGCTTGGATCCCGGTTTCTCAGGGGCTGCTTGCAAGACCCTGCTATTGCCCAGCATCTGTCCTCTGCCCCTACGCCCGGGTAGGAAGGAGTATTTTAGCCTGAGAAGCAGGGCTCTTGCAACTCTGGAGGAGAGCTAATCCTGCAGCCCACGTTCGTCCTGGGAAACCGCAAGGCGACCCTTGGCCTCAGTGTAGAGGCTAAATGGCCGCCGGACAGGTCTTGCCTGCCGCGGTTTCCGTGAGTTCTCCACCGTCTTCGGGCTTAAATGGAGAGCTGTCGGCTCTCACAGAACTCTGGCCTCCGCACTGTTTGCCATGCAACTGCACTCGAGACCACACGTCTCCTCCCGGCCTGCTGAGAAACAGGCATCCGTGTAGGCCCTTGTTAACATTTCCTGGCGTGCAGAGTCCAAGGCGACACGCTGTCCTCTTCCTTGGAAACCTACGTTGCCACAGCTTGCCAAACGCTACCGAAGGCAGTCCTAACCAGTCTCGTGTGCTGCGCAACTTTGATTCGGTTACGAAAAGCCACCTGCGTTGAGGTGAACACTCTGCTCAGCGTTCTTTCCGGGAGCTCACAATCGCCCCCTCTCTAGGTTAAGCAGGATGTCGAGGTGAGGTCCAAACTGAGCAAAGAGCACAATTGCTCACTTTGCAGTGGTAGTCGTCGTAAGAGGCATTGCCTACTAGGCCTTGCTAAGGTCTTCGTTCTGTTAGGGAAGTCGCCACACTTAGACGCCTGTAAAGGAAACTTTATTCAGCGAAGTTCCCAGTGTCTTGCGACGGTGTCCCTTCGCAGGGCCAATACAGCAGGGACTTAGGTTTGCTGCTAACTAGGCTAGGTGACCCTGCATACAGAAACAGGCTTTTCCCTTTGGAAGCTTGGATCCCGGTTTCTCAGGGGCTGCTTACAAGACCCTGCTATTGCCCAGCATCTGTCCTCTGCCCCTACGCCTGGGTAGGAAGCGAGTATTTTAGCCTGAGAAGCAGGGCTCTTGCAATTCTGGAGGAGAGCTAATCCTGCAGCCCACGTTCGTCCTGGGAAACCGCAAGGTGACCCTTGGCCTCAGTGTAGTGGCGAAATGGCCGCCGGACAGGTCTTGCCTGCCGCGGTTTCTGTGAGTTCTCCACCGTCTTCGGGCTTAAATGGAGAGCGAGGAGAGCTGTCGGCTCTCACAGAACTCTGGCCACCGCACTGTTTGCCATGCAACTGCACTCGAGACCACACGTCTCCTCCCGGCCTGCTGAGAAACAGGCATCCGTGTAGGCCCTTGTTAACATTTCCTGGCGTGCAGAGTCCAAGGCGACACGCTGTCCTCTTCCTTGGAAACCCACGTTGCTACAGCTTGCCAAACGCTACCGAAGGCAGTCCTAACCAGTCTCGTGTGCTGCGCAACTTTGATTCGGTTACGGAAAGCCACCTGCGTTGAGGTGAACACTCTGCTCAGCGTTCTTTCCGGGAGCTCACAATCGCCCCCTCTCTAGGTTAAGCAGGATGTCGAGGTGAGGTCCAAACTGAGCAAAGAGCACAATTGCTCACTTTGCAGTGGTAGTCGTCGTAAGAGGCATTGCCTACTAGGCCTTGCTAAGGTCTTCGTTCTGTTAGGGAAGTCGCCACACTTAGACGCCTGTAAAGGAAACTTTATTCAGCGAAGTTCCCAGTGTCTTGCGACGGTGTCCCTTCGCAGGGCCAATACAGCAGGGACTTAGGTTTGCTGCTAACTAGGCTAGGTGACCCTGCATACAGAAGCAGGCTTTTCCCTTTGGAAGCTTGGATCCCGGTTTCTCAGGGGCTGCTTGCAAGACCCTGCTATTGCCCAGCATCTATCCTCTGCCCCTACGCCTGGGTAGGAAGCGAGTATTTTAGCCTGAGAAGCAGGGCTCTTGCAACTCTGGAGGAGAGCTAATCCTGCAGCCCACGTTCGTCCTGGGAAACCGCAAGGCGAGGCTTGGCCTCAGTGTAGTGGCGAAATGGCCGCCGGACAGGTCTTGCCTGCCGCGGTTTCCGTGAGTTCTCCACCGTCTTCGGGCTTAAATGGAGAGCGAGGAGAGCTGTCGGCTCTCACAGAACTCTGGCCTCCGCACTGTTTGCCATGCAACTGCACTCGAGACCACACGTCTCCTCCCGGCCTGCTGAGAAACAGGCCGCCGTGCAGGCCCTTCGTAACACTTCTTGGCATGTAAACACCAAGGCGACACGCTGTCCTCTTCCTTGGAAACCTACGTTGCCCCAGCTTGCCAACGCTCACGAAGGCAGTCCGAGCCCGTCTCATGTGCTGGGCCACTTGCATTCAGTGAGGAAAAGCCACCTGCATTGAGGTGAACAGTCTGCTCAGCGTTCTTTCCGGGAGCTCACACTTGCCGCCTCTCTAGGTTAAGAAGGAAGTCGTAGTGAGGACCAACCTGAGCAAAGAGCACAATTCCTCACGTTACACTGGTAGTCGTCGTAAGAGGAATTGCCAACTACGCCTGGCTGAGGCCTTCCCTGTGTTAAGGAACCAGCCACACTTAGAGGCCTTGAAAGGACAATTTATTCAGCGAAGTTCCCATTGTTTGGCGATGGTCAACCGTTGCAGCGCCAATACTGCAGGGACTTAGGTTTGCTGCTAACAGGGCTAGGTGACCCTGCATACAGAAGCAGGCGTTTCCCTTTGGAAGCTTGGATCCCGGTTTCTCAGGGGCTGCTTGCAAGACCCTGCTATTGCCCAGCATCTGTCCTCTGCCCCTACGCCCGGGTAGGAAGGAGTATTTTAGCCTGAGAAGCAGGGCTCTTGCAACTCTGGAGGAGAGCTAATCCTGCAGCCCACGTTCTTCCTGGGAAACCGCAAGGCGACGCTTGGCCTCAGTGTAGTGGCGAAATGGCCGCCGGACAGGTCTTGCCTGCCGCGGTTTCCGTGAGTTCTCCACCGTCTTCGGGCTTAAATGGAGAGCTGTCGGCTCTCACAGAACTCTGGCCTCCGCACTGTTTGCCATGCAACTGCACTCGAGACCACACGTCTCCTCCCGGCCTGCTGAGAAACAGGCCGCCGTACAGGCCCTTCGTAACACTTCTTGGCATGTAAACACCAAGGCGACACGCTGTCCTCTTCCTTGGAAACCTACGTTGCCACAGCTTGCCAAACGCTACCGAAGGCAGTCCTAACCAGTCTCGTGTGCTGCGCAACTTTGATTCGGTTACGGAAAGCCACCTGCGTTGAGGTGAACACTCTGCTCAGCGTTCTTTCCGGGAGCTCACAATCGACCCCTCTCTAGGTTAAGCAGGATGTCGAGGTGAGGTCCAAACTGAGCAAAGAGCACAATTGCTCACTTTGCAGTGGTAGTCGTCGTAAGAGGCATTGCCTACTAGGCCTTGCTAAGGTCTTCGTTCTGTTAGGGAAGTCGCCACACTTAGACGCCTGTAAAGGAAACTTTATTCAGCGAAGTTCCCAGTGTCTTGCGACGGTGTCCCTTCGCAGGGCCAATACAGCAGGGACTTAGGTTTGCTGCTAACTAGGCTAGGTGACCCTGCATACAGAAACAGGCTTTTCCCTTTGGAAGCTTGGATCCCGGTTTCTCAGGGGCTGCTTGCAAGACCCTGCTATTGCCCAGCATCTGTCCTCTGCCCCTACGCCTGTGTAGGAAGCGAGTATTTTAGCCTGAGAAGCAGGGCTCTTGCAATTCTGGAGGAGAGCTAATCCTGCAGCCCACGTTCGTCCTGGGAAACCGCAAGGTGACCCTTGGCCTCAGTGTAGTGGCGAAATGGCCGCCGGACAGGTCTTGCCTGCCGCGGTTTCCGTGAGTTCTCCACCGTCTTCGGGCTTAAATGGAGAGCGAGGAGAGCTGTCGGCTCTCACAGAACTCTGGCCTCCGCACTGTTTGCCATGCAACTGCACTCGAGACCACACGTCTCCTCCCGGCCTGCTGAGAAACAGGCATCCGTGTAGGCCCTTGTTAACATTTCCTGGCGTGCAGAGTCCAAGGCGACACGCTGTCCTCTTCCTTGGAAACCCACGTTGCTACAGCTTGCCAAACGCTACCGAAGGCAGTCCTAACCAGTCTCGTGTGCTGCGCAACTTTGATTCGGTTACGGAAAGCCACCTGCGTTGAGGTGAACACTCTGCTCAGCGTTCTTTCCGGGAGCTCACAATCGCCCCCTCTCTAGGTTAAGCAGGATGTCGAGGTGAGGTCCAAACTGAGCAAAGAGCACAATTGCTCACTTTGCAGTGGTAGTCGTCGTAAGAGGCATTGCCTACTAGGCCTTGCTAAGGTCTTCGTTCTGTTAGGGAAGTCGCCACACTTAGACGCCTGTAAAGGAAACTTTATTCAGCGAAGTTCCCAGTGTCTTGCGACGGTGTCCCTTCGCAGGGCCAATACAGCAGGGACTTAGGTTTGCTGCTAACTAGGCTAGGTGACCCTGCATACAGAAGCAGGCTTTTCCCTTTGGAAGCTTGGATCCCGGTTTCTCAGGGGCTGCTTGCAAGACCCTGCTATTGCCCAGCATCTATCCTCTGCCCCTACGCCTGGGTAGGAAGCGAGTATTTTAGCCTGAGAAGCAGGGCTCTTGCAACTCTGGAGGAGAGCTAATCCTGCAGCCCACGTTCGTCCTGGGAAACCGCAAGGCGAGGCTTGGCCTCAGTGTAGTGGCGAAATGGCCGCCGGACAGGTCTTGCCTGCCGCGGTTTCCGTGAGTTCTCCACCGTCTTCGGGCTTAAATGGAGAGCGAGGAGAGCTGTCGGCTCTCACAGAACTCTGGCCTCCGCACTGTTTGCCATGCAACTGCACTCGAGACCACACGTCTCCTCCCGGCCTGCTGAGAAACAGGCCGCCGTGCAGGCCCTTCGTAACACTTCTTGGCATGTAAACACCAAGGCGACACGCTGTCCTCTTCCTTGGAAACCTACGTTGCCCCAGCTTGCCAACGCTCACGAAGGCAGTCCGAGCCCGTCTCATGTGCTGGGCCACTTGCATTCAGTGAGGAAAAGCCACCTGCATTGAGGTGAACAGTCTGCTCAGCGTTCTTTCCGGGAGCTCACACTTGCCGCCTCTCTAGGTTAAGCAGGAAGTCGTAGTGAGGACCAACCTGAGCAAAGAGCACAATTCCTCACGTTACACTGGTAGTCGTCGTAAGAGGAATTGCCAACTACGCCTGGCTGAGGCCTTCCCTGTGTTAAGGAACCAGCCACACTTAGAGGCCTTGAAAGGACAATTTATTCAGCGAAGTTCCCATTGTTTGGCGATGGTCAACCTTTGCAGCGCCAATACTGCAGGGACTTAGGTTTGCTGCTAACAGGGCTAGGTGACCCTGCATACAGAAGCAGGCGTTTCCCTTTGGAAGCTTGGATCCCGGTTTCTCAGGGGCTGCTTGCAAGACCCTGCTATTGCCCAGCATCTGTCCTCTGCCCCTACGCCCGGGTAGGAAGGAGTATTTTAGCCTGAGAAGCAGGGCTCTTGCAACTCTGGAGGAGAGCTAATCCTGCAGCCCACGTTCGTCCTGGGAAACCGCAAGGCGACCCTTGGCCTCAGTGTAGAGGCTAAATGGCCGCCGGACAGGTCTTGCCTGCCGCGGTTTCCGTGAGTTCTCCACCGTCTTCGGGCTTAAATGGAGAGCTGTCGGCTCTCACAGAACTCTGGCCTCCGCACTGTTTGCCATGCAACTGCACTCGAGACCACACGTCTCCTCCCGGCCTGCTGAGAAACAGGCATCCGTGTAGGCCCTTGTTAACATTTCCTGGCGTGCAGAGTCCAAGGCGACACGCTGTCCTCTTCCTTGGAAACCTACGTTGCCACAGCTTGCCAAACGCTACCGAAGGCAGTCCTAACCAGTCTCGTGTGCTGCGCAACTTTGATTCGGTTACGAAAAGCCACCTGCGTTGAGGTGAACACTCTGCTCAGCGTTCTTTCCGGGAGCTCACAATCGCCCCCTCTCTAGGTTAAGCAGGATGTCGAGGTGAGGTCCAAACTGAGCAAAGAGCACAATTGCTCACTTTGCAGTGGTAGTCGTCGTAAGAGGCATTGCCTACTAGGCCTTGCTAAGGTCTTCGTTCTGTTAGGGAAGTCGCCACACTTAGACGCCTGTAAAGGAAACTTTATTCAGCGAAGTTCCCAGTGTCTTGCGACGGTGTCCCTTCGCAGGGCCAATACAGCAGGGACTTAGGTTTGCTGCTAACTAGGCTAGGTGACCCTGCATACAGAAACAGGCTTTTCCCTTTGGAAGCTTGGATCCCGGTTTCTCAGGGGCTGCTTACAAGACCCTGCTATTGCCCAGCATCTGTCCTCTGCCCCTACGCCTGGGTAGGAAGCGAGTATTTTAGCCTGAGAAGCAGGGCTCTTGCAATTCTGGAGGAGAGCTAATCCTGCAGCCCACGTTCGTCCTGGGAAACCGCAAGGTGACCCTTGGCCTCAGTGTAGTGGCGAAATGGCCGCCGGACAGGTCTTGCCTGCCGCGGTTTCTGTGAGTTCTCCACCGTCTTCGGGCTTAAATGGAGAGCGAGGAGAGCTGTCGGCTCTCACAGAACTCTGGCCACCGCACTGTTTGCCATGCAACTGCACTCGAGACCACACGTCTCCTCCCGGCCTGCTGAGAAACAGGCATCCGTGTAGGCCCTTGTTAACATTTCCTGGCGTGCAGAGTCCAAGGCGACACGCTGTCCTCTTCCTTGGAAACCCACGTTGCTACAGCTTGCCAAACGCTACCGAAGGCAGTCCTAACCAGTCTCGTGTGCTGCGCAACTTTGATTCGGTTACGGAAAGCCACCTGCGTTGAGGTGAACACTCTGCTCAGCGTTCTTTCCGGGAGCTCACAATCGCCCCCTCTCTAGGTTAAGCAGGATGTCGAGGTGAGGTCCAAACTGAGCAAAGAGCACAATTGCTCACTTTGCAGTGGTAGTCGTCGTAAGAGGCATTGCCTACTAGGCCTTGCTAAGGTCTTCGTTCTGTTAGGGAAGTCGCCACACTTAGACGCCTGTAAAGGAAACTTTATTCAGCGAAGTTCCCAGTGTCTTGCGACGGTGTCCCTTCGCAGGGCCAATACAGCAGGGACTTAGGTTTGCTGCTAACTAGGCTAGGTGACCCTGCATACAGAAGCAGGCTTTTCCCTTTGGAAGCTTGGATCCCGGTTTCTCAGGGGCTGCTTGCAAGACCCTGCTATTGCCCAGCATCTATCCTCTGCCCCTACGCCTGGGTAGGAAGCGAGTATTTTAGCCTGGGAAGCAGGGCTCTTGCAACTCTGGAGGAGAGCTAATCCTGCAGCCCACGTTCGTCCTGGGAAACCGCAAGGCGACGCTTGGCCTCAGTGTAGTGGCGAAATGGCCGCCGGACAGGTCTTGCCTGCCGCGGTTTCCGTGAGTTCTCCACCGTCTTCGGGCTTAAATGGAGAGCGAGGAGAGCTGTCGGCTCTCACAGAACTCTGGCCTCCGCACTGTTTGCCATGCAGCTGAACGCAAGACCACACGTCTCCTCCCGGCCTGCTGAGAAACAGGCCGCCGTGCAGGCCCTTTGTAACACTTCTTGGCATGTAAACACAAAGGCGACACGCTATCCTCTTCCTTGGAAACCTACGTTGCCCCAGCTTGCCAACGCTCACGAAGGCAGTCCGAGCCCGTCTCATGTGCTGGGCCACTTGCATTCAGTGAGGAAAAGCCACCTGCATTGAGGTGAACAGTCTGCTCAGCGTTCTTTCCGGGAGCTCACACTTGCCGCCTCTCTAGGTTAAGAAGGAAGTCGTAGTGAGGACCAACCTGAGCAAAGAGCACAATTCCTCACGTTACACTGGTAGTCGTCGTAAGAGGAATTGCCAACTACGCCTGGCTGAGGCCTTCCCTGTGTTAAGGAACCAGCCACACTTAGAGGCCTTGAAAGGACAATTTATTCAGCGAAGTTCCCATTGTTTGGCGATGGTCAACCTTTGCAGCGCCAATACTGCAGGGACTTAGGTTTGCTGCTAACAGGGCTAGGTGACCCTGCATACAGAAGCAGGCGTTTCCCTTTGGAAGCTTGGATCCCGGTTTCTCAGGGGCTGCTTGCAAGACCCTGCTATTGCCCAGCATCTGTCCTCTGCCCCTACGCCCGGGTAGGAAGGAGTATTTTAGCCTGAGAAGCAGGGCTCTTGCAACTCTGGAGGAGAGCTAATCCTGCAGCCCACGTTCTTCCTGGGAAACCGCAAGGCGACGCTTGGCCTCAGTGTAGTGGCGAAATGGCCGCCGGACAGGTCTTGCCTGCCGCGGTTTCCGTGAGTTCTCCACCGTCTTCGGGCTTAAATGGAGAGCTGTCGGCTCTCACAGAACTCTGGCCTCCGCACTGTTTGCCATGCAACTGCACTCGAGACCACACGTCTCCTCCCGGCCTGCTGAGAAACAGGCCGCCGTGCAGGCCCTTCGTAACACTTCTTGGCATGTAAACACCAAGGCGACACGCTGTCCTCTTCCTTGGAAACCTACGTTGCCACAGCTTGCCAAACGCTACCGAAGGCAGCCCTAACCAGTCTCGTGTGCTGCGCAACTTTGATTCGGTTACGGAAAGCCACCTGCGTTGAGGTGAACACTCTGCTCAGCGTTCTTTCCGGGAGCTCACAATCGACCCCTCTCTAGGTTAAGCAGGATGTCGAGGTGAGGTCCAAACTGAGCAAAGAGCACAATTGCTCACTTTGCAGTGGTAGTCGTCGTAAGAGGCATTGCCTACTAGGCCTTGCTAAGGTCTTCGTTCTGTTAGGGAAGTCGCCACACTTAGACGCCTGTAAAGGAAACTTTATTCAGCGAAGTTCCCAGTGTCTTGCGACGGTGTCCCTTCGCAGGGCCAATACAGCAGGGACTTAGGTTTGCTGCTAACTAGGCTAGGTGACCCTGCATACAGAAACAGGCTTTTCCCTTTGGAAGCTTGGATCCCGGTTTCTCAGGGGCTGCTTGCAAGACCCTGCTATTGCCCAGCATCTGTCCTCTGCCCCTACGCCTGGGTAGGAAGCGAGTATTTTAGCCTGAGAAGCAGGGCTCTTGCAATTCTGGAGGAGAGCTAATCCTGCAGCCCACGTTCGTCCTGGGAAACCGCAAGGTGACCCTTGGCCTCAGTGTAGTGGCGAAATGGCCGCCGGACAGGTCTTGCCTGCCGCGGTTTCCGTGAGTTCTCCACCGTCTTCGGGCTTAAATGGAGAGCGAGGAGAGCTGTCGGCTCTCACAGAACTCTGGCCTCCGCACTGTTTGCCATGCAACTGCACTCGAGACCACACGTCTCCTCCCGGCCTGCTGAGAAACAGGCATCCGTGTAGGCCCTTGTTAACATTTCCTGGCGTGCAGAGTCCAAGGCGACACGCTGTCCTCTTCCTTGGAAACCCACGTTGCTACAGCTTGCCAAACGCTACCGAAGGCAGTCCTAACCAGTCTCGTGTGCTGCGCAACTTTGATTCGGTTACGGAAAGCCACCTGCGTTGAGGTGAACACTCTGCTCAGCGTTCTTTCCGGGAGCTCACAATCGCCCCCTCTCTAGGTTAAGCAGGATGTCGAGGTGAGGTCCAAACTGAGCAAAGAGCACAATTGCTCACTTTGCAGTGGTAGTCGTCGTAAGAGGCATTGCCTACTAGGCCTTGCTAAGGTCTTCGTTCTGTTAGGGAAGTCGCCACACTTAGACGCCTGTAAAGGAAACTTTATTCAGCGAAGTTCCCAGTGTCTTGCGACGGTGTCCCTTCGCAGGGCCAATACAGCAGGGACTTAGGTTTGCTGCTAACTAGGCTAGGTGACCCTGCATACAGAAGCAGGCTTTTCCCTTTGGAAGCTTGGATCCCGGTTTCTCAGGGGCTGCTTGCAAGACCCTGCTATTGCCCAGCATCTATCCTCTGCCCCTACGCCCGGGTAGGAAGCGAGTATTTTAGCCTGAGAAGCAGGGCTCTTGCAACTCTGGAGGAGAGCTAATCCTGCAGCCCACGTTCGTCCTGGGAAACCGCAAGGCGAGGCTTGGCCTCAGTGTAGTGGCGAAATGGCCGCCGGACAGGTCTTGCCTGCCGCGGTTTCCGTGAGTTCTCCACCGTCTTCGGGCTTAAATGGAGAGCGAGGAGAGCTGTCGGCTCTCACAGAACTCTGGCCTCCGCACTGTTTGCCATGCAACTGCACTCGAGACCACACGTCTCCTCCCGGCCTGCTGAGAAACAGGCCGCCGTGCAGGCCCTTCGTAACACTTCTTGGCATGTAAACACCAAGGCGACACGCTGTCCTCTTCCTTGGAAACCTACGTTGCCCCAGCTTGCCAACGCTCACGAAGGCAGTCCGAGCCCGTCTCATGTGCTGGGCCACTTGCATTCAGTGAGGAAAAGCCACCTGCATTGAGGTGAACAGTCTGCTCAGCGTTCTTTCCGGGAGCTCACACTTGCCGCCTCTCTAGGTTAAGCAGGAAGTCGTAGTGAGGACCAACCTGAGCAAAGAGCACAATTCCTCACGTTACACTGGTAGTCGTCGTAAGAGGAATTGCCAACTACGCCTGGCTGAGGCCTTCCCTGTGTTAAGGAACCAGCCACACTTAGAGGCCTTGAAAGGACAATTTATTCAGCGAAGTTCCCATTGTTTGGCGATGGTCAACCTTTGCAGCGCCAATACTGCAGGGACTTAGGTTTGCTGCTAACAGGGCTAGGTGACCCTGCATACAGAAGCAGGCGTTTCCCTTTGGAAGCTTGGATCCCGGTTTCTCAGGGGCTGCTTGCAAGACCCTGCTATTGCCCAGCATCTGTCCTCTGCCCCTACGCCCGGGTAGGAAGGAGTATTTTAGCCTGAGAAGCAGGGCTCTTGCAACTCTGGAGGAGAGCTAATCCTGCAGCCCACGTTCGTCCTGGGAAACCGCAAGGCGACCCTTGGCCTCAGTGTAGAGGCTAAATGGCCGCCGGACAGGTCTTGCCTGCCGCGGTTTCCGTGAGTTCTCCACCGTCTTCGGGCTTAAATGGAGAGCTGTCGGCTCTCACAGAACTCTGGCCTCCGCACTGTTTGCCATGCAACTGCACTCGAGACCACACGTCTCCTCCCGGCCTGCTGAGAAACAGGCATCCGTGTAGGCCCTTGTTAACATTTCCTGGCGTGCAGAGTCCAAGGCGACACGCTGTCCTCTTCCTTGGAAACCTACGTTGCCACAGCTTGCCAAACGCTACCGAAGGCAGTCCTAACCAGTCTCGTGTGCTGCGCAACTTTGATTCGGTTACGAAAAGCCACCTGCGTTGAGGTGAACACTCTGCTCAGCGTTCTTTCAGGGAGCTCACAATCGCCCCCTCTCTAGGTTAAGCAGGATGTCGAGGTGAGGTCCAAACTGAGCAAAGAGCACAATTGCTCACTTTGCAGTGGTAGTCGTCGTAAGAGGCATTGCCTACTAGGCCTTGCTAAGGTCTTCGTTCTGTTAGGGAAGTCGCCACACTTAGACGCCTGTAAAGGAAACTTTATTCAGCGAAGTTCCCAGTGTCTTGCGACGGTGTCCCTTCGCAGGGCCAATACAGCAGGGACTTAGGTTTGCTGTTAACTAGGCTAGGTGACCCTGCATACAGAAACAGGCTTTTCCCTTTGGAAGCTGGGATCCCGGTTTCTCAGGGGCTGCTTACAAGACCCTGCTATTGCCCAGCATCTGTCCTCTGCCCCTACGCCTGGGTAGGAAGCGAGTATTTTAGCCTGAGAAGCAGGGCTCTTGCAATTCTGGAGGAGAGCTAATCCTGCAGCCCACGTTCGTCCTGGGAAACCGCAAGGTGACCCTTGGCCTCAGTGTAGTGGCGAAATGGCCGCCGGACAGGTCTTGCCTGCCGCGGTTTCCGTGAGTTCTCCACCGTCTTCGGGCTTAAATGGAGAGCGAGGAGAGCTGTCGGCTCTCACAGAACTCTGGCCACCGCACTGTTTGCCATGCAACTGCACTCGAGACCACACGTCTCCTCCCGGCCTGCTGAGAAACAGGCATCCGTGTAGGCCCTTGTTAACATTTCCTGGCGTGCAGAGTCCAAGGCGACACGCTGTCCTCTTCCTTGGAAACCCACGTTGCTACAGCTTGCCAAACGCTACCGAAGGCAGTCCTAACCAGTCTCGTGTGCTGCGCAACTTTGATTCGGTTACGGAAAGCCACCTGCGTTGAGGTGAACACTCTGCTCAGCGTTCTTTCCGGGAGCTCACAATCGCCCCCTCTCTAGGTTAAGCAGGATGTCGAGGTGAGGTCCAAACTGAGCAAAGAGCACAATTGCTCACTTTGCAGTGGTAGTCGTCGTAAGAGGCATTGCCTACTAGGCCTTGCTAAGGTCTTCGTTCTGTTAGGGAAGTCGCCACACTTAGACGCCTGTAAAGGAAACTTTATTCAGCGAAGTTCCCAGTGTCTTGCGACGGTGTCCCTTCGCAGGGCCAATACAGCAGGGACTTAGGTTTGCTGCTAACTAGGCTAGGTGACCCTGCATACAGAAGCAGGCTTTTCCCTTTGGAAGCTTGGATCCCGGTTTCTCAGGGGCTGCTTGCAAGACCCTGCTATTGCCCAGCATCTATCCTCTGCCCCTACGCCTGGGTAGGAAGCGAGTATTTTAGCCTGAGAAGCAGGGCTCTTGCAACTCTGGAGGAGAGCTAATCCTGCAGCCCACGTTCGTCCTGGGAAACCGCAAGGCGAGGCTTGGCCTCAGTGTAGTGGCGAAATGGCCGCCGGACAGGTCTTGCCTGCCGCGGTTTCCGTGAGTTCTCCACCGTCTTCGGGCTTAAATGGAGAGCGAGGAGAGCTGTCGGCTCTCACAGAACTCTGGCCTCCGCACTGTTTGCCATGCAACTGCACTCGAGACCACACGTCTCCTCCCGGCCTGCTGAGAAACAGGCCGCCGTGCAGGCCCTTCGTAACACTTCTTGGCATGTAAACACCAAGGCGACACGCTGTCCTCTTCCTTGGAAACCTACGTTGCCCCAGCTTGCCAACGCTCACGAAGGCAGTCCGAGCCCGTCTCATGTGCTGGGCCACTTGCATTCAGTGAGGAAAAGCCACCTGCATTGAGGTGAACAGTCTGCTCAGCGTTCTTTCCGGGAGCTCACACTTGCCGCCTCTCTAGGTTAAGCAGGAAGTCGTAGTGAGGACCAACCTGAGCAAAGAGCACAATTCCTCACGTTACACTGGTAGTCGTCGTAAGAGGAATTGCCAACTACGCCTGGCTGAGGCCTTCCCTGTGTTAAGGAACCAGCCACACTTAGAGGCCTTGAAAGGACAATTTATTCAGCGAAGTTCCCATTGTTTGGCGATGGTCAACCTTTGCAGCGCCAATACTGCAGGGACTTAGGTTTGCTGCTAACAGGGCTAGGTGACCCTGCATACAGAAGCAGGCGTTTCCCTTTGGAAGCTTGGATCCCGGTTTCTCAGGGGCTGCTTGCAAGACCCTGCTATTGCCCAGCATCTGTCCTCTGCCCCTACGCCCGGGTAGGAAGGAGTATTTTAGCCTGAGAAGCAGGGCTCTTGCAACTCTGGAGGAGAGCTAATCCTGCAGCCCACGTTCGTCCTGGGAAACCGCAAGGCGACCCTTGGCCTCAGTGTAGAGGCTAAATGGCCGCCGGACAGGTCTTGCCTGCCGCGGTTTCCGTGAGTTCTCCACCGTCTTCGGGCTTAAATGGAGAGCTGTCGGCTCTCACAGAACTCTGGCCTCCGCACTGTTTGCCATGCAACTGCACTCGAGACCACACGTCTCCTCCCGGCCTGCTGAGAAACAGGCATCCGTGTAGGCCCTTGTTAACATTTCCTGGCGTGCAGAGTCCAAGGCGACACGCTGTCCTCTTCCTTGGAAACCTACGTTGCCACAGCTTGCCAAACGCTACCGAAGGCAGTCCTAAACAGTCTCGTGTGCTGCGCAACTTTGATTCGGTTACGAAAAGCCACCTGCGTTGAGGTGAACACTCTGCTCAGCGTTCTTTCAGGGAGCTCACAATCGCCCCCTCTCTAGGTTAAGCAGGATGTCGAGGTGAGGTCCAAACTGAGCAAAGAGCACAATTGCTCACTTTGCAGTGGTAGTCGTCGTAAGAGGCATTGCCTACTAGGCCTTGCTAAGGTCTTCGTTCTGTTAGGGAAGTCGCCACACTTAGACGCCTGTAAAGGAAACTTTATTCAGCGAAGTTCCCAGTGTCTTGCGACGGTGTCCCTTCGCAGGGCCAATACAGCAGGGACTTAGGTTTGCTGCTAACTAGGCTAGGTGACCCTGCATACAGAAACAGGCTTTTCCCTTTGGAAGCTGGGATCCCGGTTTCTCAGGGGCTGCTTACAAGACCCTGCTATTGCCCAGCATCTGTCCTCTGCCCCTACGCCTGGGTAGGAAGCGAGTATTTTAGCCTGAGAAGCAGGGCTCTTGCAATTCTGGAGGAGAGCTAATCCTGCAGCCCACGTTCGTCCTGGGAAACCGCAAGGTGACCCTTGGCCTCAGTGTAGTGGCGAAATGGCCGCCGGACAGGTCTTGCCTGCCGCGGTTTCCGTGAGTTCTCCACCGTCTTCGGGCTTAAATGGAGAGCGAGGAGAGCTGTCGGCTCTCACAGAACTCTGGCCACCGCACTGTTTGCCATGCAACTGCACTCGAGACCACACGTCTCCTCCCGGCCTGCTGAGAAACAGGCATCCGTGTAGGCCCTTGTTAACATTTCCTGGCGTGCAGAGTCCAAGGCGACACGCTGTCCTCTTCCTTGGAAACCCACGTTGCTACAGCTTGCCAAACGCTACCGAAGGCAGTCCTAACCAGTCTCGTGTGCTGCGCAACTTTGATTCGGTTACGGAAAGCCACCTGCGTTGAGGTGAACACTCTGCTCAGCGTTCTTTCCGGGAGCTCACAATCGCCCCCTCTCTAGGTTAAGCAGGATGTCGAGGTGAGGTCCAAACTGAGCAAAGAGCACAATTGCTCACTTTGCAGTGGTAGTCGTCGTAAGAGGCATTGCCTACTAGGCCTTGCTAAGGTCTTCGTTCTGTTAGGGAAGTCGCCACACTTAGACGCCTGTAAAGGAAACTTTATTCAGCGAAGTTCCCAGTGTCTTGCGACGGTGTCCCTTCGCAGGGCCAATACAGCAGGGACTTAGGTTTGCTGCTAACTAGGCTAGGTGACCCTGCATACAGAAGCAGGCTTTTCCCTTTGGAAGCTTGGATCCCGGTTTCTCAGGGGCTGCTTGCAAGACCCTGCTATTGCCCAGCATCTATCCTCTGCCCCTACGCCTGGGTAGGAAGCGAGTATTTTAGCCTGAGAAGCAGGGCTCTTGCAACTCTGGAGGAGAGCTAATCCTGCAGCCCACGTTCGTCCTGGGAAACCGCAAGGCGAGGCTTGGCCTCAGTGTAGTGGCGAAATGGCCGCCGGACAGGTCTTGCCTGCCGCGGTTTCCGTGAGTTCTCCACCGTCTTCGGGCTTAAATGGAGAGCGAGGAGAGCTGTCGGCTCTCACAGAACTCTGGCCTCCGCACTGTTTGCCATGCAACTGCACTCGAGACCACACGTCTCCTCCCGGCCTGCTGAGAAACAGGCCGCCGTGCAGGCCCTTCGTAACACTTCTTGGCATGTAAACACCAAGGCGACACGCTGTCCTCTTCCTTGGAAACCTACGTTGCCCCAGCTTGCCAACGCTCACGAAGGCAGTCCGAGCCCGTCTCATGTGCTGGGCCACTTGCATTCAGTGAGGAAAAGCCACCTGCATTGAGGTGAACAGTCTGCTCAGCGTTCTTTCCGGGAGCTCACACTTGCCGCCTCTCTAGGTTAAGCAGGAAGTCGTAGTGAGGACCAACCTGAGCAAAGAGCACAATTCCTCACGTTACACTGGTAGTCGTCGTAAGAGGAATTGCCAACTACGCCTGGCTGAGGCCTTCCCTGTGTTAAGGAACCAGCCACACTTAGAGGCCTTGAAAGGACAATTTATTCAGCGAAGTTCCCATTGTTTGGCGATGGTCAACCTTTGCAGCGCCAATACTGCAGGGACTTAGGTTTGCTGCTAACAGGGCTAGGTGACCCTGCATACAGAAGCAGGCGTTTCCCTTTGGAAGCTTGGATCCCGGTTTCTCAGGGGCTGCTTGCAAGACCCTGCTATTGCCCAGCATCTGTCCTCTGCCCCTACGCCCGGGTAGGAAGGAGTATTTTAGCCTGAGAAGCAGGGCTCTTGCAACTCTGGAGGAGAGCTAATCCTGCAGCCCACGTTCGTCCTGGGAAACCGCAAGGCGACCCTTGGCCTCAGTGTAGAGGCTAAATGGCCGCCGGACAGGTCTTGCCTGCCGCGGTTTCCGTGAGTTCTCCACCGTCTTCGGGCTTAAATGGAGAGCTGTCGGCTCTCACAGAACTCTGGCCTCCGCACTGTTTGCCATGCAACTGCACTCGAGACCACACGTCTCCTCCCGGCCTGCTGAGAAACAGGCATCCGTGTAGGCCCTTGTTAACATTTCCTGGCGTGCAGAGTCCAAGGCGACACGCTGTCCTCTTCCTTGGAAACCTACGTTGCCACAGCTTGCCAAACGCTACCGAAGGCAGTCCTAACCAGTCTCGTGTGCTGCGCCACTTTGATTCGGTTACGAAAAGCCACCTGCGTTGAGGTGAACACTCTGCTCAGCGTTCTTTCAGGGAGCTCACAATCGCCCCCTCTCTAGGTTAAGCAGGATGTCGAGGTGAGGTCCAAACTGAGCAAAGAGCACAATTGCTCACTTTGCAGTGGTAGTCGTCGTAAGAGGCATTGCCTACTAGGCCTTGCTAAGGTCTTCGTTCTGTTAGGGAAGTCGCCACACTTAGACGCCTGTAAAGGAAACTTTATTCAGCGAAGTTCCCAGTGTCTTGCGACGGTGTCCCTTCGCAGGGCCAATACAGCAGGGACTTAGGTTTGCTGCTAACTAGGCTAGGTGACCCTGCATACAGAAACAGGCTTTTCCCTTTGGAAGCTTGGATCCCGGTTTCTCAGGGGCTGCTTACAAGACCCTGCTATTGCCCAGCATCTGTCCTCTGCCCCTACGCCTGGGTAGGAAGCGAGTATTTTAGCCTGAGAAGCAGGGCTCTTGCAATTCTGGAGGAGAGCTAATCCTGCAGCCCACGTTCGTCCTGGGAAACCGCAAGGTGACCCTTGGCCTCAGTGTAGTGGCGAAATGGCCGCCGGACAGGTCTTGCCTGCCGCGGTTTCCGTGAGTTCTCCACCGTCTTCGGGCTTAAATGGAGAGCGAGGAGAGCTGTCGGCTCTCACAGAACTCTGGCCACCGCACTGTTTGCCATGCAACTGCACTCGAGACCACACGTCTCCTCCCGGCCTGCTGAGAAACAGGCATCCGTGTAGGCCCTTGTTAACATTTCCTGGCGTGCAGAGTCCAAGGCGACACGCTGTCCTCTTCCTTGGAAACCCACGTTGCTACAGCTTGCCAAACGCTACCGAAGGCAGTCCTAACCAGTCTCGTGTGCTGCGCAACTTTGATTCGGTTACGGAAAGCCACCTGCGTTGAGGTGAACACTCTGCTCAGCGTTCTTTCCGGGAGCTCACAATCGCCCCCTCTCTAGGTTAAGCAGGATGTCGAGGTGAGGTCCAAACTGAGCAAAGAGCACAATTGCTCACTTTGCAGTGGTAGTCGTCGTAAGAGGCATTGCCTACTAGGCCTTGCTAAGGTCTTCGTTCTGTTAGGGAAGTCGCCACACTTAGACGCCTGTAAAGGAAACTTTATTCAGCGAAGTTCCCAGTGTCTTGCGACGGTGTCCCTTCGCAGGGCCAATACAGCAGGGACTTAGGTTTGCTGCTAACTAGGCTAGGTGACCCTGCATACAGAAGCAGGCTTTTCCCTTTGGAAGCTTGGATCCCGGTTTCTCAGGGGCTGCTTGCAAGACCCTGCTATTGCCCAGCATCTATCCTCTGCCCCTACGCCTGGGTAGGAAGCGAGTATTTTAGCCTGAGAAGCAGGGCTCTTGCAACTCTGGAGGAGAGCTAATCCTGCAGCCCACGTTCGTCCTGGGAAACCGCAAGGCGAGGCTTGGCCTCAGTGTAGTGGCGAAATGGCCGCCGGACAGGTCTTGCCTGCCGCGGTTTCCGTGAGTTCTCCACCGTCTTCGGGCTTAAATGGAGAGCGAGGAGAGCTGTCGGCTCTCACAGAACTCTGGCCTCCGCACTGTTTGCCATGCAACTGCACTCGAGACCACACGTCTCCTCCCGGCCTGCTGAGAAACAGGCCGCCGTGCAGGCCCTTCGTAACACTTCTTGGCATGTAAACACCAAGGCGACACGCTGTCCTCTTCCTTGGAAACCTACGTTGCCCCAGCTTGCCAACGCTCACGAAGGCAGTCCGAGCCCGTCTCATGTGCTGGGCCACTTGCATTCAGTGAGGAAAAGCCACCTGCATTGAGGTGAACAGTCTGCTCAGCGTTCTTTCCGGGAGCTCACACTTGCCGCCTCTCTAGGTTAAGCAGGAAGTCGTAGTGAGGACCAACCTGAGCAAAGAGCACAATTCCTCACGTTACACTGGTAGTCGTCGTAAGAGGAATTGCCAACTACGCCTGGCTGAGGCCTTCCCTGTGTTAAGGAACCAGCCACACTTAGAGGCCTTGAAAGGACAATTTATTCAGCGAAGTTCCCATTGTTTGGCGATGGTCAACCTTTGCAGCGCCAATACTGCAGGGACTTAGGTTTGCTGCTAACAGGGCTAGGTGACCCTGCATACAGAAGCAGGCGTTTCCCTTTGGAAGCTTGGATCCCGGTTTCTCAGGGGCTGCTTGCAAGACCCTGCTATTGCCCAGCATCTGTCCTCTGCCCCTACGCCCGGGTAGGAAGGAGTATTTTAGCCTGAGAAGCAGGGCTCTTGCAACTCTGGAGGAGAGCTAATCCTGCAGCCCACGTTCGTCCTGGGAAACCGCAAGGCGACCCTTGGCCTCAGTGTAGAGGCTAAATGGCCGCCGGACAGGTCTTGCCTGCCGCGGTTTCCGTGAGTTCTCCACCGTCTTCGGGCTTAAATGGAGAGCTGTCGGCTCTCACAGAACTCTGGCCTCCGCACTGTTTGCCATGCAACTGCACTCGAGACCACACGTCTCCTCCCGGCCTGCTGAGAAACAGGCATCCGTGTAGGCCCTTGTTAACATTTCCTGGCGTGCAGAGTCCAAGGCGACACGCTGTCCTCTTCCTTGGAAACCTACGTTGCCACAGCTTGCCAAACGCTACCGAAGGCAGTCCTAACCAGTCTCGTGTGCTGCGCAACTTTGATTCGGTTACGAAAAGCCACCTGCGTTGAGGTGAACACTCTGCTCAGCGTTCTTTCAGGGAGCTCACAATCGCCCCCTCTCTAGGTTAAGCAGGATGTCGAGGTGAGGTCCAAACTGAGCAAAGAGCACAATTGCTCACTTTGCAGTGGTAGTCGTCGTAAGAGGCATTGCCTACTAGGCCTTGCTAAGGTCTTCGTTCTGTTAGGGAAGTCGCCACACTTAGACGCCTGTAAAGGAAACTTTATTCAGCGAAGTTCCCAGTGTCTTGTGACGGTGTCCCTTCGCAGGGCCAATACAGCAGGGACTTAGGTTTGCTGCTAACTAGGCTAGGTGACCCTGCATACAGAAGCAGGCTTTTCCCTTTGGAAGCTGGGATCCCGGTTTCTCAGGGGCTGCTTGCAAGACCCTGCTATTGCCCAGCATCTGTCCTCTGCCCCTACGCCTGTGTAGGAAGCGAGTATTTTAGCCTGAGAAGCAGGGCTCTTGCAACTCTGGAGGAGAGCTAATCCTGCAGCCCACGTTCGTCCTGGGAAACCACAAGGCGACCCTTGGCCTCAGTGTAGTGACGAAATGGCCGCCGGACAGGTCTTGCCTGCCGCGGTTTCCGTGAGTTCTCCACCGTCTTCGGGCTTAAATGGAGAGCGAGGAGAGCTGTCGGCTCTCACAGAACTCTGGCCTCCGCACTGTTTGCCATGCAACTGCACTCGAGACCACACGTCTCCTCCCGGCCTGCTGAGAAACAGGCATCCGTGTAGGCCCTTGTTAACATTTCCTGGCGTGCAGAGTCCAAGGCGACACGCTGTCCTCTTCCTTGGAAACCTACGTTGCCACAGCTTGCCAAACGCTACTGAAGGCAGTCCTAACCAGTCTCGTGTGCTGCGCAACTTTGTTTCGGTTACGGAAAGCCACCTGCGTTGAGGTGAACACTCTGCTCAGCGTTCTTTCCGGGAGCTCACAATCGCCCCCTCTCTAGGTTAAGCAGGATGTCGAGGTGAGGTCCAAACTGAGCAAAGAGCACAATTGCTCACTTTGCAGTGGTAGTCGTCGTAAGAGGCATTGCCTACTAGGCCTTGCTAAGGTCTTCATTCTGTTAGGGAAGTCGCCACACTTAGACGCCTGTAAAGGAAACTTTATTCAGCGAAGTTCCCAGTGTCTTGCGACGGTGTCCCTTCGCAGGGCCAATACAGCAGGGACTTAGGTTTGCTGCTAACTAGGCTAGGTGACCCTGCATACAGAAGCAGGCTTTTCCCTTTGGAAGCTTGGATTCCGGTTTCTCAGGGGCTGCTTCCAAGACCCTGCTATTGCCCAGCATCTATCCTCTGCCCCTACGCCTGGGTAGGAAGCGAGTATTTTAGCCTGGGAAGCAGGGCTCTTGCAACTCTGGAGGAGAGCTAATCCTGCAGCCCACGTTCGTCCTGGGAAACCGCAAGGCGACGCTTGGCCTCAGTGTAGTGGCGAAATGGCCGCCGGACAGGTCTTGCCTGCCGCGGTTTCCGTGAGTTCTCCACCGTCTTCGGGCTTAAATGGAGAGCGAGGAGAGCTGTCGGCTCTCACAGAACTCTGGCCTCCGCACTGTTTGCCATGCAGCTGAACGCAAGACCACACGTCTCCTCCCGGCCTGCTGAGAAACAGGCCGCCGTGCAGGCCCTTCGTAACACTTCTTGGCATGTAAACACAAAGGCGACACGCTATCCTCTTCCTTGGAAACCTACGTTGCCCCAGCTTGCCAACGCTCACGAAGGCAGTCCGAGCCCGTCTCATGTGCTGGGCCACTTGCATTCAGTGAGGAAAAGCCACCTGCATTGAGGTGAACAGTCTGCTCAGCGTTCTTTCCGGGAGCTCACACTTGCCGCCTCTCTAGGTTAAGAAGGAAGTCGTAGTGAGGACCAACCTGAGCAAAGAGCACAATTCCTCACGTTACACTGGTAGTCGTCGTAAGAGGAATTGCCAACTACGCCTGGCTGAGGCCTTCCCTGTGTTAAGGAACCAGCCACACTTAGAGGCCTTGAAAGGACAATTTATTCAGCGAAGTTCCCATTGTTTGGCGATGGTCAACCTTTGCAGCGCCAATACTGCAGGGACTTAGGTTTGCTGCTAACAGGGCTAGGTGACCCTGCATACAGAAGCAGGCGTTTCCCTTTGGAAGCTTGGATCCCGGTTTCTCAGGGGCTGCTTGCAAGACCCTGCTATTGCCCAGCATCTGTCCTCTGCCCCTACGCCCGGGTAGGAAGGAGTATTTTAGCCTGAGAAGCAGGGCTCTTGCAACTCTGGAGGAGAGCTAATCCTGCAGCCCACGTTCTTCCTGGGAAACCGCAAGGCGACGCTTGGCCTCAGTGTAGTGGCGAAATGGCCGCCGGACAGGTCTTGCCTGCCGCGGTTTCCGTGAGTTCTCCACCGTCTTCGGGCTTAAATGGAGAGCTGTCGGCTCTCACAGAACTCTGGCCTCCGCACTGTTTGCCATGCAACTGCACTCGAGACCACACGTCTCCTCCCGGCCTGCTGAGAAACAGGCCGCCGTGCAGGCCCTTCGTAACACTTCTTGGCATGTAAACACCAAGGCGACACGCTGTCCTCTTCCTTGGAAACCTACGTTGCCACAGCTTGCCAAACGCTACCGAAGGCAGTCCTAACCAGTCTCGTGTGCTGCGCAACTTTGATTCGGTTACGGAAAGCCACCTGCGTTGAGGTGAACACTCTGCTCAGCGTTCTTTCCGGGAGCTCACAATCGACCCCTCTCTAGGTTAAGCAGGATGTCGAGGTGAGGTCCAAACTGAGCAAAGAGCACAATTGCTCACTTTGCAGTGGTAGTCGTCGTAAGAGGCATTGCCTACTAGGCCTTGCTAAGGTCTTCATTCTGTTAGGGAAGTCGCCACACTTAGACGCCTGTAAAGGAAACTTTATTCAGCGAAGTTCCCAGTGTCTTGCGACGGTGTCCCTTCGCAGGGCCAATACAGCAGGGACTTAGGTTTGCTGCTAACTAGGCTAGGTGACCCTGCATACAGAAACAGGCTTTTCCCTTTGGAAGCTTGGATCCCGGTTTCTCAGGGGCTGCTTGCAAGACCCTGCTATTGCCCAGCATCTGTCCTCTGCCCCTACGCCTGGGTAGGAAGCGAGTATTTTAGCCTGAGAAGCAGGGCTCTTGCAATTCTGGAGGAGAGCTAATCCTGCAGCCCACGTTCGTCCTGGGAAACCGCAAGGTGACCCTTGGCCTCAGTGTAGTGGCGAAATGGCCGCCGGACAGGTCTTGCCTGCCGCGGTTTCCGTGAGTTCTCCACCGTCTTCGGGCTTAAATGGAGAGCGAGGAGAGCTGTCGGCTCTCACAGAACTCTGGCCTCCGCACTGTTTGCCATGCAACTGCACTCGAGACCACACGTCTCCTCCCGGCCTGCTGAGAAACAGGCATCCGTGTAGGCCCTTGTTAACATTTCCTGGCGTGCAGAGTCCAAGGCGACACGCTGTCCTCTTCCTTGGAAACCCACGTTGCTACAGCTTGCCAAACGCTACCGAAGGCAGTCCTAACCAGTCTCGTGTGCTGCGCAACTTTGATTCGGTTACGGAAAGCCACCTGCGTTGAGGTGAACACTCTGCTCAGCGTTCTTTCCGGGAGCTCACAATCGCCCCCTCTCTAGGTTAAGCAGGATGTCGAGGTGAGGTCCAAACTGAGCAAAGAGCACAATTGCTCACTTTGCAGTGGTAGTCGTCGTAAGAGGCATTGCCTACTAGGCCTTGCTAAGGTCTTCGTTCTGTTAGGGAAGTCGCCACACTTAGACGCCTGTAAAGGAAACTTTATTCAGCGAAGTTCCCAGTGTCTTGCGACGGTGTCCCTTCGCAGGGCCAATACAGCAGGGACTTAGGTTTGCTGCTAACTAGGCTAGGTGACCCTGCATACAGAAGCAGGCTTTTCCCTTTGGAAGCTTGGATCCCGGTTTCTCAGGGGCTGCTTGCAAGACCCTGCTATTGCCCAGCATCTATCCTCTGCCCCTACGCCTGGGTAGGAAGCGAGTATTTTAGCCTGAGAAGCAGGGCTCTTGCAACTCTGGAGGAGAGCTAATCCTGCAGCCCACGTTCGTCCTGGGAAACCGCAAGGCGAGGCTTGGCCTCAGTGTAGTGGCGAAATGGCCGCCGGACAGGTCTTGCCTGCCGCGGTTTCCGTGAGTTCTCCACCGTCTTCGGGCTTAAATGGAGAGCGAGGAGAGCTGTCGGCTCTCACAGAACTCTGGCCTCCGCACTGTTTGCCATGCAACTGCACTCGAGACCACACGTCTCCTCCCGGCCTGCTGAGAAACAGGCCGCCGTGCAGGCCCTTCGTAACACTTCTTGGCATGTAAACACCAAGGCGACACGCTGTCCTCTTCCTTGGAAACCTACGTTGCCCCAGCTTGCCAACGCTCACGAAGGCAGTCCGAGCCCGTCTCATGTGCTGGGCCACTTGCATTCAGTGAGGAAAAGCCACCTGCATTGAGGTGAACAGTCTGCTCAGCGTTCTTTCCGGGAGCTCACACTTGCCGCCTCTCTAGGTTAAGCAGGAAGTCGTAGTGAGGACCAACCTGAGCAAAGAGCACAATTCCTCACGTTACACTGGTAGTCGTCGTAAGAGGAATTGCCAACTACGCCTGGCTGAGGCCTTCCCTGTGTTAAGGAACCAGCCACACTTAGAGGCCTTGAAAGGACAATTTATTCAGCGAAGTTCCCATTGTTTGGCGATGGTCAACCTTTGCAGCGCCAATACTGCAGGGACTTAGGTTTGCTGCTAACAGGGCTAGGTGACCCTGCATACAGAAGCAGGCGTTTCCCTTTGGAAGCTTGGATCCCGGTTTCTCAGGGGCTGCTTGCAAGACCCTGCTATTGCCCAGCATCTGTCCTCTGCCCCTACGCCCGGGTAGGAAGGAGTATTTTAGCCTGAGAAGCAGGGCTCTTGCAACTCTGGAGGAGAGCTAATCCTGCAGCCCACGTTCGTCCTGGGAAACCGCAAGGCGACCCTTGGCCTCAGTGTAGAGGCTAAATGGCCGCCGGACAGGTCTTGCCTGCCGCGGTTTCCGTGAGTTCTCCACCGTCTTCGGGCTTAAATGGAGAGCTGTCGGCTCTCACAGAACTCTGCCCTCCGCACTGTTTGCCATGCAACTGCACTCGAGACCACACGTCTCCTCCCGGCCTGCTGAGAAACAGGCATCCGTGTAGGCCCTTGTTAACATTTCCTGGCGTGCAGAGTCCAAGGCGACACGCTGTCCTCTTCCTTGGAAACCTACGTTGCCACAGCTTGCCAAACGCTACCGAAGGCAGTCCTAAACAGTCTCGTGTGCTGCGCAACTTTGATTCGGTTACGAAAAGCCACCTGCGTTGAGGTGAACACTCTGCTCAGCGTTCTTTCAGGGAGCTCACAATCGCCCCCTCTCTAGGTTAAGCAGGATGTCGACGTGAGGTCCAAACTGAGCAAAGAGCACAATTGCTCACTTTGCAGTGGTAGTCGTCGTAAGAGGCATTGCCTACTAGGCCTTGCTAAGGTCTTCGTTCTGTTAGGGAAGTCGCCACACTTAGACGCCTGTAAAGGAAACTTTATTCAGCGAAGTTCCCAGTGTCTTGCGACGGTGTCCCTTCGCAGGGCCAATACAGCAGGGACTTAGGTTTGCTGCTAACTAGGCTAGGTGACCCTGCATACAGAAACAGGCTTTTCCCTTTGGAAGCTGGGATCCCGGTTTCTCAGGGGCTGCTTACAAGACCCTGCTATTGCCCAGCATCTGTCCTCTGCCCCTACGCCTGGGTAGGAAGCGAGTATTTTAGCCTGAGAAGCAGGGCTCTTGCAATTCTGGAGGAGAGCTAATCCTGCAGCCCACGTTCGTCCTGGGAAACCGCAAGGTGACCCTTGGCCTCAGTGTAGTGGCGAAATGGCCGCCGGACAGGTCTTGCCTGCCGCGGTTTCCGTGAGTTCTCCACCGTCTTCGGGCTTAAATGGAGAGCGAGGAGAGCTGTCGGCTCTCACAGAACTCTGGCCACCGCACTGTTTGCCATGCAACTGCACTCGAGACCACACGTCTCCTCCCGGCCTGCTGAGAAACAGGCATCCGTGTAGCCCCTTGTTAACATTTCCTGGCGTGCAGAGTCCAAGGCGACACGCTGTCCTCTTCCTTGGAAACCCACGTTGCTACAGCTTGCCAAACGCTACCGAAGGCAGTCCTAACCAGTCTCGTGTGCTGCGCAACTTTGATTCGGTTACGGAAAGCCACCTGCGTTGAGGTGAACACTCTGCTCAGCGTTCTTTCCGGGAGCTCACAATCGCCCCCTCTCTAGGTTAAGCAGGATGTCGAGGTGAGGTCCAAACTGAGCAAAGAGCACAATTGCTCACTTTGCAGTGGTAGTCGTCGTAAGAGGCATTGCCTACTAGGCCTTGCTAAGGTCTTCGTTCTGTTAGGGAAGTCGCCACACTTAGACGCCTGTAAAGGAAACTTTATTCAGCGAAGTTCCCAGTGTCTTGCGACGGTGTCCCTTCGCAGGGCCAATACAGCAGGGACTTAGGTTTGCTGCTAACTAGGCTAGGTGACCCTGCATACAGAAGCAGGCTTTTCCCTTTGGAAGCTTGGATCCCGGTTTCTCAGGGGCTGCTTGCAAGACCCTGCTATTGCCCAGCATCTATCCTCTGCCCCTACGCCTGGGTAGGAAGCGAGTATTTTAGCCTGAGAAGCAGGGCTCTTGCAACTCTGGAGGAGAGCTAATCCTGCAGCCCACGTTCGTCCTGGGAAACCGCAAGGCGAGGCTTGGCCTCAGTGTAGTGGCGAAATGGCCGCCGGACAGGTCTTGCCTGCCGCGGTTTCCGTGAGTTCTCCACCGTCTTCGGGCTTAAATGGAGAGCGAGGAGAGCTGTCGGCTCTCACAGAACTCTGGCCTCCGCACTGTTTGCCATGCAACTGCACTCGAGACCACACGTCTCCTCCCGGCCTGCTGAGAAACAGGCCGCCGTGCAGGCCCTTCGTAACACTTCTTGGCATGTAAACACCAAGGCGACACGCTGTCCTCTTCCTTGGAAACCTACGTTGCCCCAGCTTGCCAACGCTCACGAAGGCAGTCCGAGCCCGTCTCATGTGCTGGGCCACTTGCATTCAGTGAGGAAAAGCCACCTGCATTGAGGTGAACAGTCTGCTCAGCGTTCTTTCCGGGAGCTCACACTTGCCGCCTCTCTAGGTTAAGCAGGAAGTCGTAGTGAGGACCAACCTGAGCAAAGAGCACAATTCCTCACGTTACACTGGTAGTCGTCGTAAGAGGAATTGCCAACTACGCCTGGCTGAGGCCTTCCCTGTGTTAAGGAACCAGCCACACTTAGAGGCCTTGAAAGGACAATTTATTCAGCGAAGTTCCCATTGTTTGGCGATGGTCAACCTTTGCAGCGCCAATACTGCAGGGACTTAGGTTTGCTGCTAACAGGGCTAGGTGACCCTGCATACAGAAGCAGGCGTTTCCCTTTGGAAGCTTGGATCCCGGTTTCTCAGGGGCTGCTTGCAAGACCCTGCTATTGCCCAGCATCTGTCCTCTGCCCCTACGCCCGGGTAGGAAGGAGTATTTTAGCCTGAGAAGCAGGGCTCTTGCAACTCTGGAGGAGAGCTAATCCTGCAGCCCACGTTCGTCCTGGGAAACCGCAAGGCGACCCTTGCCTCAGTGTAGAGGCTAAATGGCCGCCGGACAGGTCTTGCCTGCCGCGGTTTCCGTGAGTTCTCCACCGTCTTCGGGCTTAAATGGAGAGCTGTCGGCTCTCACAGAACTCTGGCCTCCGCACTGTTTGCCATGCAACTGCACTCGAGACCACACGTCTCCTCCCGGCCTGCTGAGAAACAGGCATCCGTGTAGGCCCTTGTTAACATTTCCTGGCGTGCAGAGTCCAAGGCGACACGCTGTCCTCTTCCTTGGAAACCTACGTTGCCACAGCTTGCCAAACGCTACCGAAGGCAGTCCTAACCAGTCTCGTGTGCTGCGCAACTTTGTTTCGGTTACGGAAAGCCACCTGCGTTGAGGTGAACACTCTGCTCAGCGTTCTTTCCGGGAGCTCACAATCGCCCCCTCTCTAGGTTAAGCAGGATGTCGAGGTGAGGTCCAAACTGAGCAAAGAGCACAATTGCTCACTTTGCAGTGGTAGTCGTCGTAAGAGGCATTGCCTACTAGGCCTTGCTAAGGTCTTCATTCTGTTAGGGAAGTCGCCACACTTAGACGCCTGTAAAGGAAACTTTATTCAGCGAAGTTCCCAGTGTCTTGCGACGGTGTCCCTTCGCAGGGCCAATACAGAAGGGACTTAGGTTTGCTGCTAACTAGGCTAGGTGACCCTGCATACAGAAGCAGGCTTTTCCCTTTGGAAGCTTGGATTCCGGTTTCTCAGGGGCTGCTTCCAAGACCCTGCTATTGCCCAGCATCTATCCTCTGCCCCTACGCCTGGGTAGGAAGCGAGTATTTTAGCCTGGGAAGCAGGGCTCTTGCAACTCTGGAGGAGAGCTAATCCTGCAGCCCACGTTCGTCCTGGGAAACCGCAAGGCGACGCTTGGCCTCAGTGTAGTGGCGAAATGGCCGCCGGACAGGTCTTGCCTGCCGCGGTTTCCGTGAGTTCTCCACCGTCTTCGGGCTTAAATGGAGAGCGAGGAGAGCTGTCGGCTCTCACAGAACTCTGGCCTCCGCACTGTTTGCCATGCAGCTGAACGCAAGACCACACGTCTCCTCCCGGCCTGCTGAGAAACAGGCCGCCGTGCAGGCCCTTCGTAACACTTCTTGGCATGTAAACACAAAGGCGACACGCTATCCTCTTCCTTGGAAACCTACGTTGCCCCAGCTTGCCAACGCTCACGAAGGCAGTCCGAGCCCGTCTCATGTGCTGGGCCACTTGCATTCAGTGAGGAAAAGCCACCTGCATTGAGGTGAACAGTCTGCTCAGCGTTCTTTCCGGGAGCTCACACTTGCCGCCTCTCTAGGTTAAGCAGGAAGTCGTAGTGAGGACCAACCTGAGCAAAGAGCACAATTCCTCACGTTACACTGGTAGTCGTCGTAAGAGGAATTGCCAACTACGCCTGGCTGAGGCCTTCCCTGTGTTAAGGAACCAGCCACACTTAGAGGCCTTGAAAGGACAATTTATTCAGCGAAGTTCCCATTGTTTGGCGATGGTCAACCTTTGCAGCGCCAATACTGCAGGGACTTAGGTTTGCTGCTAACAGGGCTAGGTGACCCTGCATACAGAAGCAGGCGTTTCCCTTTGGAAGCTTGGATCCCGGTTTCTCAGGGGCTGCTTGCAAGACCCTGCTATTGCCCAGCATCTGTCCTCTGCCCCTACGCCCGGGTAGGAAGGAGTATTTTAGCCTGAGAAGCAGGGCTCTTGCAACTCTGGAGGAGAGCTAATCCTGTAGCCCACGTTCTTCCTGGGAAACCGCAAGGCGACGCTTGGCCTCAGTGTAGTGGCGAAATGGCCGCCGGACAGGTCTTGCCTGCCGCGGTTTCCGTGAGTTCTCCACCGTCTTCGGGCTTAAATGGAGAGCGAGGAGAGCTGTCGGCTCTCACAGAACTCTGGCCTCCGCACTGTTTGCCATGCAACTGCACTCGAGACCACACGTCTCCTCCCGGCCTGCTGAGAAACAGGCCGCCGTGCAGGCCCTTCGTAACACTTCTTGGCATGTAAACACCAAGGCGACACGCTGTCCTCTTCCTTGGAAACCTACGTTGCTACAGCTTGCCAAACGCTACCGAAGGCAGTCCTAACCAGTCTCGTGTGCTGCGCAACTTTGATTCGGTTACGGAAAGCCACCTGCGTTGAGGTGAACACTCTGCTCAGCGTTCTTTCCGGGAGCTCACAATCGCCCCCTCTCTAGGTTAAGCAGGATGTCGAGGTGAGGTCCAAACTGAGCAAAGAGCACAATTGCTCACTTTGCAGTGGTAGTCGTCGTAAGAGGCATTGCCTACTAGGCCTTGCTAAGGTCTTCGTTCTGTTAGGGAAGTCGCCACACTTAGACGCCTGTAAAGGAAACTTTATTCAGCGAAGTTCCCAGTGTCTTGCGACGGTGTCCCTTCGCAGGGCCAATACAGCAGGGACTTAGGTTTGCTGCTAACTAGGCTAGGTGACCCTGCATACAGAAGCAGGCTTTTCCCTTTGGAAGCTTGGATTCCGGTTTCTCAGGGGTTGCTTGCAAGACCCTGCTATTGCCCAGCATCTATCCTCTGCCCCTACGCCTGGGTAGGAAGCGAGTATTTTAGCCTGAGAAGCAGGGCTCTTGCAACTCTGGAGGAGAGCTAATCCTGCAGCCCACGTTCGTCCTGGGAAACCGCAAGGCGAGGCTTGGCCTCAGTGTAGTGGCGAAATGGCCGCCGGACAGGTCTTGCCTGCCGCGGTTTCCGTGAGTTCTCCACCGTCTTCGGGCTTAAATGGAGAGCGAGGAGAGCTGTCGGCTCTCACAGAACTCTGGCCTCCGCACTGTTTGCCATGCAACTGCACTCGAGACCACACGTCTCCTCCCGGCCTGCTGAGAAACAGGCCGCCGTGCAGGCCCTTCGTAACACTTCTTGGCATGTAAACACCAAGGCGACACGCTGTCCTCTTCCTTGGAAACCTACGTTGCCCCAGCTTGCCAACGCTCACGAAGGCAGTCCGAGCCCGTCTCATGTGCTGGGCCACTTGCATTCAGTGAGGAAAAGCCACCTGCATTGAGGTGAACAGTCTGCTCAGCGTTCTTTCCGGGAGCTCACACTTGCCGCCTCTCTAGGTTAAGCAGGAAGTCGTAGTGAGGACCAACCTGAGCAAAGAGCACAATTCCTCACGTTACACTGGTAGTCGTCGTAAGAGGAATTGCCAACTACGCCTGGCTGAGGCCTTCCCTGTGTTAAGGAACCAGCCACACTTAGAGGCCTTGAAAGGACAATTTATTCAGCGAAGTTCCCATTGTTTGGCGATGGTCAACCTTTGCAGCGCCAATACTGCAGGGACTTAGGTTTGCTGCTAACAGGGCTAGGTGACCCTGCATACAGAAGCAGGCGTTTCCCTTTGGAAGCTTGGATCCCGGTTTCTCAGGGGCTGCTTGCAAGACCCTGCTATTGCCCAGCATCTGTCCTCTGCCCCTACGCCCGGGTAGGAAGGAGTATTTTAGCCTGAGAAGCAGGGCTCTTGCAACTCTGGAGGAGAGCTAATCCTGCAGCCCACGTTCTTCCTGGGAAACCGCAAGGCGACGCTTGGCCTCAGTGTAGTGGCGAAATGGCCGCCGGACAGGTCTTGCCTGCCGCGGTTTCCGTGAGTTCTCCACCGTCTTCGGGCTTAAATGGAGAGCTGTCGGCTCTCACAGAACTCTGGCCTCCGCACTGTTTGCCATGCAACTGCACTCGAGACCACACGT
Source organism: Grampus griseus (assembly GCF_964374135.1). Taxonomy (NCBI): domain Eukaryota; kingdom Metazoa; phylum Chordata; class Mammalia; order Artiodactyla; family Delphinidae; genus Grampus; species Grampus griseus. The sequence goes on from NW_028132890.1 coordinate 84,784, forward strand.
CTCCTCCCGGCCTGCTGAGAAACAGGCCGCCGTGCAGGCCCTTCGTAACACTTCTTGGCATGTAAACACCAAGGCGACACGCTGTCCTCTTCCTTGGAAACCTACGTTGCCACAGCTTGCCAAACGCTACCGAAGGCAGTCCTAACCAGTCTCGTGTGCTGCGCAACTTTGATTCGGTTACGGAAAGCCACCTGCGTTAAGGTGAACACTCTGCTCAGCGTTCTTTCCGGGAGCTCACAATCGCCCCCTCTCTAGCTTAAGCAGGATGTCGAGGTGAGGTCCAAACTGAGCAAAGAGCACAATTGCTCACTTTGCAGTGGTAGTCGTCGTAAGAGGCATTGCCTACTAGGCCTTGCTAAGGTCTTCGTTCTGTTAGGGAAGTCGCCACACTTAGACGCCTGTAAAGGAAACTTTATTCAGCGAAGTTCCCAGTGTCTTGCGACGGTGTCCCTTCGCAGGGCCAATACAGCAGGGACTTAGGTTTGCTGCTAACTAGGCTAGGTGACCCTGCATACAGAAACAGGCTTTTCCCTTTGGAAGCTGGGATCCCGGTTTCTCAGGGGCTGCTTGCAAGACCCTGCTATTGCCCAGCATCTGTCCTCTGCCCCTACGCCTGGGTAGGAAGCGAGTATTTTAGCCTGAGAAGCAGGGCTCTTGCAATTCTGGAGGAGAGCTAATCCTGCAGCCCACGTTCGTCCTGGGAAACCGCAAGGTGACCCTTGGCCTCAGTGTAGTGGCGAAATGGCCGCCGGACAGGTCTTGCCTGCCGTGGTTTCCGTGAGTTCTCCACCGTCTTCGGGCTTAAATGGAGAGCGAGGAGAGCTGTCGGCTCTCACAGAACTCTGGCCTCCGCACTGTTTGCCATGCAACTGCACTCGAGACCACACGTCTCCTCCCGGCCTGCTGAGAAACAGGCATCCGTGTAGGCCCTTGTTAACATTTCCTGGCGTGCAGAGTCCAAGGCGACACGCTGTCCTCTTCCTTGGAAACCCACGTTGCTACAGCTTGCCAAACGCTACCGAAGGCAGTCCTAACCAGTCTCGTGTGCTGCGCAACTTTGATTCGGTTACGGAAAGCCACCTGCGTTGAGGTGAACACTCTGCTCAGCGTTCTTTCCGGGAGCTCACAATCGCCCCCTCTCTAGGTTAAGCAGGATGTCGAGGTGAGGTCCAAACTGAGCAAAGAGCACAATTGCTCACTTTGCAGTGGTAGTCGTCGTAAGAGGCATTGCCTACTAGGCCTTGCTAAGGTCTTCGTTCTGTTAGGGAAGTCGCCACACTTAGACGCCTGTAAAGGAAACTTTATTCAGCGAAGTTCCCAGTGTCTTGCGACGGTGTCCCTTCGCAGGGCCAATACAGCAGGGACTTAGGTTTGCTGCTAACTAGGCTAGGTGACCCTGCATACAGAAGCAGGCTTTTCCCTTTGGAAGCTTGGATCCCGGTTTCTCAGGGGCTGCTTGCAAGACCCTGCTATTGCCCAGCATCTATCCTCTGCCCCTACGCCTGGGTAGGAAGCGAGTATTTTAGCCTGAGAAGCAGGGTTCTTGCAACTCTGGAGGAGAGCTAATCCTGCAGCCCACGTTCTTCCTGGGAAACCGCAAGGCGAGGCTTGGCCTCAGTGTAGTGGCGAAATGGCCGCCGGACAGGTCTTGCCTGCCGCGGTTTCCGTGAGTTCTCCACCGTCTTCGGGCTTAAATGGAGAGCGAGGAGAGCTGTCGGCTCTCACAGAACTCTGGCCTCCGCACTGTTTGCCATGCAACTGCACTCGAGACCACACGTCTCCTCCCGGCCTGCTGAGAAACAGGCCGCCGTGCAGGCCCTTCGTAACACTTCTTGTCATGTAAACACCAAGGCGACACGCTGTCCTCTTCCTTGGAAACCTACGTTGCCCCAGCTTGCCAACGCTCACGAAGGCAGTCCGAGCCCGTCTCATGTGCTGGGCCACTTGCATTCAGTGAGGAAAAGCCACCTGCATTGAGGTGAACAGTCTGCTCAGCGTTCTTTCCGGGAGCTCACACTTGCCGCCTCTCTAGGTTAAGCAGGAAGTCGTAGTGAGGACCAACCTGAGCAAAGAGCACAATTCCTCACGTTACACTGGTAGTCGTCGTAAGAGGAATTGCCAACTACGCCTGGCTGAGGCCTTCCCTGTGTTAAGGAACCAGCCACACTTAGAGGCCTTGAAAGGACAATTTATTCAGCGAAGTTCCCATTGTTTGGCGATGGTCAACCTTTGCAGCGCCAATACTGCAGGGACTTAGGTTTGCTGCTAACAGGGCTAGGTGACCCTGCATACAGAAGCAGGCGTTTCCCTTTGGAAGCTTGGATCCCGGTTTCTCAGGGGCTGCTTGCAAGACCCTGCTATTGCCCAGCATCTGTCCTCTGCCCCTACGCCCGGGTAGGAAGGAGTATTTTAGCCTGAGAAGCAGGGCTCTTGCAACTCTGGAGGAGAGCTAATCCTGCAGCCCACGTTCGTCCTGGGAAACCGCAAGGCGACCCTTGGCCTCAGTGTAGAGGCTAAATGGCCGCCGGACAGGTCTTGCCTGCCGCGGTTTCCGTGAGTTCTCCACCGTCTTCGGGCTTAAATGGAGAGCTGTCGGCTCTCACAGAACTCTGGCCTCCGCACTGTTTGCCATGCAACTGCACTCGAGACCACACGTCTCCTCCCGGCCTGCTGAGAAACAGGCATCCGTGTAGGCCCTTGTTAACATTTCCTGGCGTGCAGAGTCCAAGGCGACACGCTGTCCTCTTCCTTGGAAACCTACGTTGCCACAGCTTGCCAAACGCTACCGAAGGCAGTCCTAACCAGTCTCGTGTGCTGCGCAACTTTGATTCGGTTACGAAAAGCCACCTGCGTTGAGGTGAACACTCTGCTCAGCGTTCTTTCCAGGAGCTCACAATCGCCCCCTCTCTAGCTTAAGCAGGATGTCGAGGTGAGGTCCAAACTGAGCAAAGAGCACAATTGCTCACTTTGCAGTGGTAGTCGTCGTAAGAGGCATTGCCTACTAGGCCTTGCTAAGGTCTTCGTTCTGTTAGGGAAGTCGCCACACTTAGACGCCTGTAAAGGAAACTTTATTCAGCGAAGTTCCCAGTGTCTTGCGACGGTGTCCCTTCGCAGGGCCAATACAGCAGGGACTTAGGTTTGCTGCTAACTAGGCTAGGTGACCCTGCATACAGAAACAGGCTTTTCCCTTTGGAAGCTTGGATCCCGGTTTCTCAGGGGCTGCTTACAAGACCCTGCTATTGCCCAGCATCTGTCCTCTGCCCCTACGCCTGGGTAGGAAGCGAGTATTTTAGCCTGAGAAGCAGGGCTCTTGCAATTCTGGAGGAGAGCTAATCCTGCAGCCCACGTTCGTCCTGGGAAACCGCAAGGTGACCCTTGGCCTCAGTGTAGTGGCGAAATGGCCGCCGGACAGGTCTTGCCTGCCGCGGTTTCCGTGAGTTCTCCACCGTCTTCGGGCTTAAATGGAGAGCGAGGAGAGCTGTCGGCTCTCACAGAACTCTGGCCACCGCACTGTTTGCCATGCAACTGCACTCGAGACCACACGTCTCCTCCCGGCCTGCTGAGAAACAGGCATCCGTGTAGGCCCTTGTTAACATTTCCTGGCGTGCAGAGTCCAAGGCGACACAATGTCCTCTTCCTTGGAAACCCACGTTGCTACAGCTTGCCAAACGCTACCGAAGGCAGTCCTAACCAGTCTCGTGTGCTGCGCAACTTTGATTCGGTTACGGAAAGCCACCTGCGTTGAGGTGAACACTCTGCTCAGCGTTCTTTCCGGGAGCTCACAATCGCCCCCTCTCTAGCTTAAGCAGGATGTCGAGGTGAGGTCCAAACTGAGCAAAGAGCACAATTGCTCACTTTGCAGTGGTAGTCGTCGTAAGAGGCATTGCCTACTAGGCCTTGCTAAGGTCTTTGTTCTGTTAGGGAAGTCGCCACACTTAGACGCCTGTAAAGGAAACTTTATTCAGCGAAGTTCCCAGTGTCTTGCGACGGTGTCCCTTCGCAGGGCCAATACAGCAGGGACTTAGGTTTGCTGCTAACTAGGCTAGGTGACCCTGCATACAGAAGCAGGCTTTTCCCTTTGGAAGCTTAGATCCCGGTTTCTCAGGGGCTGCTTGCAAGACCCTGCTATTGCCCAGCATCTATCCTCTGCCCCTACGCCTGGGTAGGAAGCGAGTATTTTAGCCTGAGAAGCAGGGCTCTTGCAACTCTGGAGGAGAGCTAATCCTGCAGCCCACGTTCGTCCTGGGAAACCGCAAGGCGAGGCTTGGCCTCAGTGTAGTGGCGAAATGGCCGCCGGACAGGTCTTGCCTGCCGCGGTTTCCGTGAGTTCTCCACCGTCTTCGGGCTTAAATGGAGAGCGAGGAGAGCTGTCGGCTCTCACAGAACTCTGGCCTCCGCACTGTTTGCCATGCAACTGCACTCGAGACCACACGTCTCCTCCCGGCCTGCTGAGAAACAGGCCGCCGTGCAGGCCCTTCGTAACACTTCTTGTCATGTAAACACCAAGGCGACACGCTGTCCTCTTCCTTGGAAACCTACGTTGCCCCAGCTTGCCAACGCTCACGAAGGCAGTCCGAGCCCGTCTCATGTGCTGGGCCACTTGCATTCAGTGAGGAAAAGCCACCTGCATTGAGGTGAACAGTCTGCTCAGCGTTCTTTCCGGGAGCTCACACTTGCCGCCTCTCTAGGTTAAGCAGGAAGTCGTAGTGAGGACCAACCTGAGCAAAGAGCACAATTCCTCACGTTACACTGGTAGTCGTCGTAAGAGGAATTGCCAACTACGCCTGGCTGAGGCCTTCCCTGTGTTAAGGAACCAGCCACACTTAGAGGCCTTGAAAGGACAATTTATTCAGCGAAGTTCCCATTGTTTGGCGATGGTCAACCTTTGCAGCGCCAATACTGCAGGGACTTAGGTTTGCTGCTAACAGGGCTAGGTGACCCTGCATACAGAAGCAGGCGTTTCCCTTTGGAAGCTTGGATCCCGGTTTCTCAGGGGCTGCTTGCAAGACCCTGCTATTGCCCAGCATCTGTCCTCTGCCCCTACGCCCGGGTAGGAAGGAGTATTTTAGCCTGAGAAGCAGGGCTCTTGCAACTCTGGAGGAGAGCTAATCCTGCAGCCCACGTTCTTCCTGGGAAACCGCAAGGCGACGCTTGGCCTCAGTGTAGTGGCGAAATGGCCGCCGGACAGGTCTTGCCTGCCGCGGTTTCCGTGAGTTCTCCACCGTCTTCGGGCTTAAATGGAGAGCTGTCGGCTCTCACAGAACTCTGGCCTCCGCACTGTTTGCCATGCAACTGCACTCGAGACCACACGTCTCCTCCCGGCCTGCTGAGAAACAGGCCGCCGTGCAGGCCCTTCGTAACACTTCTTGGCATGTAAACACCAAGGCGACACGCTGTCCTCTTCCTTGGAAACCTACGTTGCCACAGCTTGCCAAACGCTACCGAAGGCAGTCCTAACCAGTCTCGTGTGCTGCGCAACTTTGATTCGGTTACGGAAAGCCACCTGCGTTAAGGTGAACACTCTGCTCAGCGTTCTTTCCGGGAGCTCACAATCGCCCCCTCTCTAGGTTAAGCAGGATGTCGAGGTGAGGTCCAAACTGAGCAAAGAGCACAATTGCTCACTTTGCAGTGGTAGTCGTCGTAAGAGGCATTGCCTACTAGGCCTTGCTAAGGTCTTCGTTCTGTTAGGGAAGTCGCCACACTTAGACGCCTGTAAAGGAAACTTTATTCAGCGAAGTTCCCAGTGTCTTGCGACGGTGTCCCTTCGCAGGGCCAATACAGCAGGGACTTAGGTTTGCTGCTAACTAGGCTAGGTGACCCTGCATACAGAAACAGGCTTTTCCCTTTGGAAGCTGGGATCCCGGTTTCTCAGGGGCTGCTTGCAAGACCCTGCTATTGCCCAGCATCTGTCCTCTGCCCCTACGCCTGGGTAGGAAGCGAGTATTTTAGCCTGAGAAGCAGGGCTCTTGCAATTCTGGAGGAGAGCTAATCCTGCAGCCCACGTTCGTCCTGGGAAACCGCAAGGTGACCCTTGGCCTCAGTGTAGTGGCGAAATGGCCGCCGGACAGGTCTTGCCTGCCGTGGTTTCCGTGAGTTCTCCACCGTCTTCGGGCTTAAATGGAGAGCGAGGAGAGCTGTCGGCTCTCACAGAACTCTGGCCTCCGCACTGTTTGCCATGCAACTGCACTCGAGACCACACGTCTCCTCCCGGCCTGCTGAGAAACAGGCATCCGTGTAGGCCCTTGTTAACATTTCCTGGCGTGCAGAGTCCAAGGCGACACGCTGTCCTCTTCCTTGGAAACCCACGTTGCTACAGCTTGCCAAACGCTACCGAAGGCAGTCCTAACCAGTCTCGTGTGCTGCGCAACTTTGATTCGGTTACGGAAAGCCACCTGCGTTGAGGTGAACACTCTGCTCAGCGTTCTTTCCGGGAGCTCACAATCGCCCCCTCTCTAGGTTAAGCAGGATGTCGAGGTGAGGTCCAAACTGAGCAAAGAGCACAATTGCTCACTTTGCAGTGGTAGTCGTCGTAAGAGGCATTGCCTACTAGGCCTTGCTAAGGTCTTCGTTCTGTTAGGGAAGTCGCCACACTTAGACGCCTGTAAAGGAAACTTTATTCAGCGAAGTTCCCAGTGTCTTGCGACGGTGTCCCTTCGCAGGGCCAATACAGCAGGGACTTAGGTTTGCTGCTAACTAGGCTAGGTGACCCTGCATACAGAAGCAGGCTTTTCCCTTTGGAAGCTTGGATCCCGGTTTCTCAGGTGCTGCTTGCAAGACCCTGCTATTGCCCAGCATCTATCCTCTGCCCCTACGCCTGGGTAGGAAGCGAGTATTTTAGCCTGAGAAGCAGGGTTCTTGCAACTCTGGAGGAGAGCTAATCCTGCAGCCCACGTTCTTCCTGGGAAACCGCAAGGCGAGGCTTGGCCTCAGTGTAGTGGCGAAATGGCCGCCGGACAGGTCTTGCCTGCCGCGGTTTCCGTGAGTTCTCCACCGTCTTCGGGCTTAAATGGAGAGCGAGGAGAGCTGTCGGCTCTCACAGAACTCTGGCCTCCGCACTGTTTGCCATGCAACTGCACTCGAGACCACACGTCTCCTCCCGGCCTGCTGAGAAACAGGCCGCCGTGCAGGCCCTTCGTAACACTTCTTGTCATGTAAACACCAAGGCGACACGCTGTCCTCTTCCTTGGAAACCTACGTTGCCCCAGCTTGCCAACGCTCACGAAGGCAGTCCGAGCCCGTCTCATGTGCTGGGCCACTTGCATTCAGTGAGGAAAAGCCACCTGCATTGAGGTGAACAGTCTGCTCAGCGTTCTTTCCGGGAGCTCACACTTGCCGCCTCTCTAGGTTAAGCAGGAAGTCGTAGTGAGGACCAACCTGAGCAAAGAGCACAATTCCTCACGTTACACTGGTAGTCGTCGTAAGAGGAATTGCCAACTACGCCTGGCTGAGGCCTTCCCTGTGTTAAGGAACCAGCCACACTTAGAGGCCTTGAAAGGACAATTTATTCAGCGAAGTTCCCATTGTTTGGCGATGGTCAACCTTTGCAGCGCCAATACTGCAGGGACTTAGGTTTGCTGCTAACAGGGCTAGGTGACCCTGCATACAGAAGCAGGCGTTTCCCTTTGGAAGCTTGGATCCCGGTTTCTCAGGGGCTGCTTGCAAGACCCTGCTATTGCCCAGCATCTGTCCTCTGCCCCTACGCCCGGGTAGGAAGGAGTATTTTAGCCTGAGAAGCAGGGCTCTTGCAACTCTGGAGGAGAGCTAATCCTGCAGCCCACGTTCGTCCTGGGAAACCGCAAGGCGACCCTTGGCCTCAGTGTAGAGGCTAAATGGCCGCCGGACAGGTCTTGCCTGCCGCGGTTTCCGTGAGTTCTCCACCGTCTTCGGGCTTAAATGGAGAGCTGTCGGCTCTCACAGAACTCTGGCCTCCGCACTGTTTGCCATGCAACTGCACTCGAGACCACACGTCTCCTCCCGGCCTGCTGAGAAACAGGCATCCGTGTAGGCCCTTGTTAACATTTCCTGGCGTGCAGAGTCCAAGGCGACACGCTGTCCTCTTCCTTGGAAACCTACGTTGCCACAGCTTGCCAAACGCTACCGAAGGCAGTCCTAACCAGTCTCGTGTGCTGCGCAACTTTGATTCGGTTACGAAAAGCCACCTGCGTTGAGGTGAACACTCTGCTCAGCGTTCTTTCCAGGAGCTCACAATCGCCCCCTCTCTAGCTTAAGCAGGATGTCGAGGTGAGGTCCAAACTGAGCAAAGAGCACAATTGCTCACTTTGCAGTGGTAGTCGTCGTAAGAGGCATTGCCTACTAGGCCTTGCTAAGGTCTTCGTTCTGTTAGGGAAGTCGCCACACTTAGACGCCTGTAAAGGAAACTTTATTCAGCGAAGTTCCCAGTGTCTTGCGACGGTGTCCCTTCGCAGGGCCAATACAGCAGGGACTTAGGTTTGCTGCTAACTAGGCTAGGTGACCCTGCATACAGAAACAGGCTTTTCCCTTTGGAAGCTTGGATCCCGGTTTCTCAGGGGCTGCTTACAAGACCCTGCTATTGCCCAGCATCTGTCCTCTGCCCCTACGCCTGGGTAGGAAGCGAGTATTTTAGCCTGAGAAGCAGGGCTCTTGCAATTCTGGAGGAGAGCTAATCCTGCAGCCCACGTTCGTCCTGGGAAACCGCAAGGTGACCCTTGGCCTCAGTGTAGTGGCGAAATGGCCGCCGGACAGGTCTTGCCTGCCGCGGTTTCCGTGAGTTCTCCACCGTCTTCGGGCTTAAATGGAGAGCGAGGAGAGCTGTCGGCTCTCACAGAACTCTGGCCACCGCACTGTTTGCCATGCAACTGCACTCGAGACCACACGTCTCCTCCCGGCCTGCTGAGAAACAGGCATCCGTGTAGGCCCTTGTTAACATTTCCTGGCGTGCAGAGTCCAAGGCGACACAATGTCCTCTTCCTTGGAAACCCACGTTGCTACAGCTTGCCAAACGCTACCGAAGGCAGTCCTAACCAGTCTCGTGTGCTGCGCAACTTTGATTCGGTTACGGAAAGCCACCTGCGTTGAGGTGAACACTCTGCTCAGCGTTCTTTCCGGGAGCTCACAATCGCCCCCTCTCTAGCTTAAGCAGGATGTCGAGGTGAGGTCCAAACTGAGCAAAGAGCACAATTGCTCACTTTGCAGTGGTAGTCGTCGTAAGAGGCATTGCCTACTAGGCCTTGCTAAGGTCTTTGTTCTGTTAGGGAAGTCGCCACACTTAGACGCCTGTAAAGGAAACTTTATTCAGCGAAGTTCCCAGTGTCTTGCGACGGTGTCCCTTCGCAGGGCCAATACAGCAGGGACTTAGGTTTGCTGCTAACTAGGCTAGGTGACCCTGCATACAGAAGCAGGCTTTTCCCTTTGGAAGCTTAGATCCCGGTTTCTCAGGGGCTGCTTGCAAGACCCTGCTATTGCCCAGCATCTATCCTCTGCCCCTACGCCTGGGTAGGAAGCGAGTATTTTAGCCTGAGAAGCAGGGCTCTTGCAACTCTGGAGGAGAGCTAATCCTGCAGCCCACGTTCGTCCTGGGAAACCGCAAGGCGAGGCTTGGCCTCAGTGTAGTGGCGAAATGGCCGCCGGACAGGTCTTGCCTGCCGCGGTTTCCGTGAGTTCTCCACCGTCTTCGGGCTTAAATGGAGAGCGAGGAGAGCTGTCGGCTCTCACAGAACTCTGGCCTCCGCACTGTTTGCCATGCAACTGCACTCGAGACCACACGTCTCCTCCCGGCCTGCTGAGAAACAGGCCGCCGTGCAGGCCCTTCGTAACACTTCTTGGCATGTAGACTCCAAGGCGACACGCTGTCCTCTTCCTTGGAAACCTACGTTGCCCCAGCTTGCCAACGCTCACGAAGGCAGTCCGAGCCCGTCTCATGTGCTGGGCCACTTGCATTCAGTGAGGAAAAGCCACCTGCATTGAGGTGAACAGTCTGCTCAGCGTTCTTTCCGGGAGCTCACACTTGCCGCCTCTCTAGGTTAAGCAGGAAGTCGTAGTGAGGACCAACCTGAGCAAAGAGCACAATTCCTCACGTTACACTGGTAGTCGTCGTAAGAGGAATTGCCAACTACGCCTGGCTGAGGCCTTCCCTGTGTTAAGGAACCAGCCACACTTAGAGGCCTTGAAAGGACAATTTATTCAGCGAAGTTCCCATTGTTTGGCGATGGTCAACCTTTGCAGCGCCAATACTGCAGGGACTTAGGTTTGCTGCTAACAGGGCTAGGTGACCCTGCATACAGAAGCAGGCGTTTCCCTTTGGAAGCTTGGATCCCGGTTTCTCAGGGGCTGCTTGCAAGACCCTGCTATTGCCCAGCATCTGTCCTCTGCCCCTACGCCCGGGTAGGAAGGAGTATTTTAGCCTGAGAAGCAGGGCTCTTGCAACTCTGGAGGAGAGCTAATCCTGCAGCCCACGTTCTTCCTGGGAAACCGCAAGGCGACGCTTGGCCTCAGTGTAGTGGCGAAATGGCCGCCGGACAGGTCTTGCCTGCCGCGGTTTCCGTGAGTTCTCCACCGTCTTCGGGCTTAAATGGAGAGCTGTCGGCTCTCACAGAACTCTGGCCTCCGCACTGTTTGCCATGCAACTGCACTCGAGACCACACGTCTCCTCCCGGCCTGCTGAGAAACAGGCATCCGTGTAGGCCCTTGTTAACATTTCCTGGCGTGCAGAGTCCAAGGCGACACGCTGTCCTCTTCCTTGGAAACCTACGTTGCCACAGCTTGCCAAACGCTACCGAAGGCAGTCCTAACCAGTCTCGTGTGCTGCGCAACTTTGATTCGGTTACGAAAAGCCACCTGCGTTGAGGTGAACACTCTGCTCAGCGTTCTTTCCGGGAGCTCACAATCGCCCCCTCTCTAGCTTAAGCAGGATGTCGAGGTGAGGTCCAAACTGAGCAAAGAGCACAGTTGCTCACTTTGCAGTGGTAGTCGTCGTAAGAGGCATTGCCTACTAGGCCTTGCTAAGGTCTTCGTTCTGTTAGGGAAGTCGCCACACTTAGACGCCTGTAAAGGAAACTTTATTCAGCGAAGTTCCCAGTGTCTTGCGACGGTGTCCCTTCGCAGGGCCAATACAGCAGGGACTTAGGTTTGCTGCTAACTAGGCTACGTGACCCTGCATACAGAAACAGGCTTTTCCCTTTGGAAGCTTGGATCCCGGTTTCTCAGGGGCTGCTTACAAGACCCTGCTATTGCCCAGCATCTGTCCTCTGCCCCTACGCCTGGGTAGGAAGCGAGTATTTTAGCCTGAGAAGCAGGGCTCTTGCAATTCTGGAGGAGAGCTAATCCTGCAGCCCACGTTCGTCCTGGGAAACCGCAAGGTGACCCTTGGCCTCAGTGTAGTGGCGAAATGGCCGCCGGACAGGTCTTGCCTGCCGCGGTTTCCGTGAGTTCTCCACCGTCTTCGGGCTTAAATGGAGAGCGAGGAGAGCTGTCGGCTCTCACAGAACTCTGGCCACCGCACTGTTTGCCATGCAACTGCACTCGAGACCACACGTCTCCTCCCGGCCTGCTGAGAAACAGGCATCCGTGTAGGCCCTTGTTAACATTTCCTGGCGTGCAGAGTCCAAGGCGACACAATGTCCTCTTCCTTGGAAACCCACGTTGCTACAGCTTGCCAAACGCTACCGAAGGCAGTCCTAACCAGTCTCGTGTGCTGCGCAACTTTGATTCGGTTACGGAGAGCCACCTGCGTTGAGGTGAACACTCTGCTCAGCGTTCTTTCCGGGAGCTCACAATCGCCCCCTCTCTAGCTTAAGCAGGATGTCGAGGTGAGGTCCAAACTGAGCAAAGAGCACAATTGCTCACTTTGCAGTGGTAGTCGTCGTAAGAGGCATTGCCTACTAGGCCTTGCTAAGGTCTTCGTTCTGTTAGGGAAGTCGCCACACTTAGACGCCTGTAAAGGAAACTTTATTCAGCGAAGTTCCCAGTGTCTTGCGACGGTGTCCCTTCGCAGGGCCAATACAGCAGGGACTTAGGTTTGCTGCTAACTAGGCTAGGTGACCCTGCATACAGAAGCAGGCTTTTCCCTTTGGAAGCTTGGATCCCGGTTTCTCAGGGGCTGCTTGCAAGACCCTGCTATTGCCCAGCATCTATCCTCTGCCCCTACGCCTGGGTAGGAAGCGAGTATTTTAGCCTGAGAAGCAGGGCTCTTGCAACTCTGGAGGAGAGCTAATCCTGCAGCCCACGTTCGTCCTGGGAAACCGCAAGGCGAGGCTTGGCCTCAGTGTAGTGGCGAAATGGCCGCCGGACAGGTCTTGCCTGCCGCGGTTTCCGTGAGTTCTCCACCGTCTTCGGGCTTAAATGGAGAGCGAGGAGAGCTGTCGGCTCTCACAGAACTCTGGCCTCCGCACTGTTTGCCATGCAACTGCACTCGAGACCACACGTCTCCTCCCGGCCTGCTGAGAAACAGGCCGCCGTGCAGGCCCTTCGTAACACTTCTTGTCATGTAAACACCAAGGCGACACGCTGTCCTCTTCCTTGGAAACCTACGTTGCCCCAGCTTGCCAACGCTCACGAAGGCAGTCCGAGCCCGTCTCATGTGCTGGGCCACTTGCATTCAGTGAGGAAAAGCCACCTGCATTGAGGTGAACAGTCTGCTCAGCGTTCTTTCCGGGAGATCACACTTGCCGCCTCTCTAGGTTAAGCAGGAAGTCGTAGTGAGGACCAACCTGAGCAAAGAGCACAATTCCTCACGTTACACTGGTAGTCGTCGTAAGAGGAATTGCCAACTACGCCTGGCTGAGGCCTTCCCTGTGTTAAGGAACCAGCCACACTTAGAGGCCTTGAAAGGACAATTTATTCAGCGAAGTTCCCATTGTTTGGCGATGGTCAACCTTTGCAGCGCCAATACTGCAGGGACTTAGGTTTGCTGCTAACAGGGCTAGGTGACCCTGCATACAGAAGCAGGCGTTTCCCTTTGGAAGCTTGGATCCCGGTTTCTCAGGGGCTGCTTGCAAGACCCTGCTATTGCCCAGCATCTGTCCTCTGCCCCTACGCCCGGGTAGGAAGGAGTATTTTAGCCTGAGAAGCAGGGCTCTTGCAACTCTGGAGGAGAGCTAATCCTGCAGCCCACGTTCGTCCTGGGAAACCGCAAGGCGACCCTTGGCCTCAGTGTAGAGGCTAAATGGCCACCGGACAGGTCTTGCCTGCCGCGGTTTCCGTGAGTTCTCCACCGTCTTCGGGCTTAAATGGAGAGCTGTCGGCTCTCACAGAACTCTGGCCTCCGCACTGTTTGCCATGCAACTGCACTCGAGACCACACGTCTCCTCCCGGCCTGCTGAGAAACAGGCATCCGTGTAGGCCCTTGTTAACATTTCCTGGCGTGCAGAGTCCAAGGCGACACGCTGTCCTCTTCCTTGGAAACCTACGTTGCCACAGCTTGCCAAACGCTACCGAAGGCAGTCCTAACCAGTCTCGTGTGCTGCGCAACTTTGATTCGGTTACGAAAAGCCACCTGCGTTGAGGTGAACACTCTGCTCAGCGTTCTTTCCGGGAGCTCACAATCGCCCCCTCTCTAGCTTAAGCAGGATGTCGAGGTGAGGTCCAAACTGAGCAAAGAGCACAATTGCTCACTTTGCAGTGGTAGTCGTCGTAAGAGGCATTGCCTACTAGGCCTTGCTAAGGTCTTCGTTCTGTTAGGGAAGTCGCCACACTTAGACGCCTGTAAAGGAAACTTTATTCAGCGAAGTTCCCAGTGTCTTGCGACGGTGTCCCTTCGCAGGGCCAATAGAGCAGGGACTTAGGTTTGCTGCTAACTAGGCTAGGTGACCCTGCATACAGAAACAGGCTTTTCCCTTTGGAAGCTTGGATCCCGGTTTCTCAGGGGCTGCTTACAAGACCCTGCTATTGCCCAGCATCTGTCCTCTGCCCCTACGCCTGGGTAGGAAGCGAGTATTTTAGCCTGAGAAGCAGGGCTCTTGCAATTCTGGAGGAGAGCTAATCCTGCAGCCCACGTTCGTCCTGGGAAACCGCAAGGTGACCCTTGGCCTCAGTGTAGTGGCGAAATGGCCGCCGGACAGGTCTTGCCTGCCGCGGTTTCCGTGAGTTCTCCACCGTCTTCGGGCTTAAATGGAGAGCGAGGAGAGCTGTCGGCTCTCACAGAACTCTGGCCACCGCACTGTTTGCCATGCAACTGCACTCGAGACCACACGTCTCCTCCCGGCCTGCTGAGAAACAGGCATCCGTGTAGGCCCTTGTTAACATTTCCTGGCGTGCAGAGTCCAAGGCGACACAATGTCCTCTTCCTTGGAAACCCACGTTGCTACAGCTTGCCAAACGCTACCGAAGGCAGTCCTAACCAGTCTCGTGTGCTGCGCAACTTTGATTCGGTTACGGAAAGCCACCTGCGTTGAGGTGAACACTCTGCTCAGCGTTCTTTCCGGGAGCTCACAATCGCCCCCTCTCTAGCTTAAGCAGGATGTCGAGGTGAGGTCCAAACTGAGCAAAGAGCACAATTGCTCACTTTGCAGTGGTAGTCGTCGTAAGAGGCATTGCCTACTAGGCCTTGCTAAGGTCTTCGTTCTGTTAGGGAAGTCGCCACACTTAGACGCCTGTAAAGGAAACTTTATTCAGCGAAGTTCCCAGTGTCTTGCGACGGTGTCCCTTCGCAGGGCCAATACAGCAGGGACTTAGGTTTGCTGCTAACTAGGCTAGGTGACCCTGCATACAGAAGCAGGCTTTTCCCTTTGGAAGCTTGGATCCCGGTTTCTCAGGGGCTGCTTGCAAGACCCTGCTATTGCCCAGCATCTATCCTCTGCCCCTACGCCTGGGTAGGAAGCGAGTATTTTAGCCTGAGAAGCAGGGCTCTTGCAACTCTGGAGGAGAGCTAATCCTGCAGCCCACGTTCGTCCTGGGAAACCGCAAGGCGAGGCTTGGCCTCAGTGTAGTGGCGAAATGGCCGCCGGACAGGTCTTGCCTGCCGCGGTTTCCGTGAGTTCTCCACCGTCTTCGGGCTTAAATGGAGAGCGAGGAGAGCTGTCGGCTCTCACAGAACTCTGGCCTCCGCACTGTTTGCCATGCAACTGCACTCGAGACCACACGTCTCCTCCCGGCCTGCTGAGAAACAGGCCGCCGTGCAGGCCCTTCGTAACACTTCTTGGCATGTAGACTCCAAGGCGACACGCTGTCCTCTTCCTTGGAAACCTACGTTGCCCCAGCTTGCCAACGCTCACGAAGGCAGTCCGAGCCCGTCTCATGTGCTGGGCCACTTGCATTCAGTGAGGAAAAGCCACCTGCATTGAGGTGAACAGTCTGCTCAGCGTTCTTTCCGGGAGCTCACACTTGCCGCCTCTCTAGGTTAAGCAGGAAGTCGTAGTGAGGACCAACCTGAGCAAAGAGCACAATTCCTCACGTTACACTGGTAGTCGTCGTAAGAGGAATTGCCAACTACGCCTGGCTGAGGCCTTCCCTGTGTTAAGGAACCAGCCACACTTAGAGGCCTTGAAAGGACAATTTATTCAGCGAAGTTCCCATTGTTTGGCGATGGTCAACCTTTGCAGCGCCAATACTGCAGGGACTTAGGTTTGCTGCTAACAGGGCTAGGTGACCCTGCATACAGAAGCAGGCGTTTCCCTTTGGAAGCTTGGATCCCGGTTTCTCAGGGGCTGCTTACAAGACCCTGCTATTGCCCAGCATCTGTCCTCTGCCCCTACGCCCGGGTAGGAAGGAGTATTTTAGCCTGAGAAGCAGGGCTCTTGCAACTCTGGAGGAGAGCTAATCCTGCAGCCCACGTTCGTCCTGGGAAACCGCAAGGCGACCCTTGGCCTCAGTGTAGAGGCTAAATGGCCGCCGGACAGGTCTTGCCTGCCGCGGTTTCCGTGAGTTCTCCACCGTCTTCGGGCTTAAATGGAGAGCTGTCGGCTCTCACAGAACTCTGGCCTCCGCACTGTTTGCCATGCAACTGCACTCGAGACCACACGTCTCCTCCCGGCCTGCTGAGAAACAGGCATCCGTGTAGGCCCTTGTTAACATTTCCTGGCGTGCAGAGTCCAAGGCGACACGCTGTCCTCTTCCTTGGAAACCTACGTTGCCACAGCTTGCCAAACGCTACCGAAGGCAGTCCTAACCAGTCTCGTGTGCTGCGCAACTTTGATTCGGTTACGAAAAGCCACCTGCGTTGAGGTGAACACTCTGCTCAGCGTTCTTTCCGGGAGCTCACAATCGCCCCCTCTCTAGCTTAAGCAGGATGTCGAGGTGAGGTCCAAACTGAGCAAAGAGCACAATTGCTCACTTTGCAGTGGTAGTCGTCGTAAGAGGCATTGCCTACTAGGCCTTGCTAAGGTCTTCGTTCTGTTAGGGAAGTCGCCACACTTAGACGCCTGTAAAGGAAACTTTATTCAGCGAAGTTCCCAGTGTCTTGCGACGGTGTCCCTTCGCAGGGCCAATACAGCAGGGACTTAGGTTTGCTGCTAACTAGGCTAGGTGACCCTGCATACAGAAACAGGCTTTTCCCTTTGGAAGCTTGGATCCCGGTTTCTCAGGGGCTGCTTACAGGACCCTGCTATTGCCCAGCATCTGTCCTCTGCCCCTACGCCTGGGTAGGAAGCGAGTATTTTAGCCTGAGAAGCAGGGCTCTTGCAATTCTGGAGGAGAGCTAATCCTGCAGCCCACGTTCGTCCTGGGAAACCGCAAGGTGACCCTTGGCCTCAGTGTAGTGGCGAAATGGCCGCCGGACAGGTCTTGCCTGCCGCGGTTTCCGTGAGTTCTCCACCGTCTTCGGGCTTAAATGGAGAGCGAGGAGAGCTGTCGGCTCTCACAGAACTCTGGCCACCGCACTGTTTGCCATGCAACTGCACTCGAGACCACACGTCTCCTCCCGGCCTGCTGAGAAACAGGCATCCGTGTAGGCCCTTGTTAACATTTCCTGGCGTGCAGAGTCCAAGGCGACACAATGTCCTCTTCCTTGGAAACCCACGTTGCTACAGCTTGCCAAACGCTACCGAAGGCAGTCCTAACCAGTCTCGTGTGCTGCGCAACTTTGATTCGGTTACGGAAAGCCACCTGCGTTGAGGTGAACACTCTGCTCAGCGTTCTTTCCGGGAGCTCACAATCGCCCCCTCTCTAGCTTAAGCAGGATGTCGAGGTGAGGTCCAAACTGAGCAAAGAGCACAATTGCTCACTTTGCAGTGGTAGTCGTCGTAAGAGGCATTGCCTACTAGGCCTTGCTAAGGTCTTCGTTCTGTTAGGGAAGTCGCCACACTTAGACGCCTGTAAAGGAAACTTTATTCAGCGAAGTTCCCAGTGTCTTGCGACGGTGTCCCTTCGCAGGGCCAATACAGCAGGGACTTAGGTTTGCTGCTAACTAGGCTAGGTGACCCTGCATACAGAAGCAGGCTTTTCCCTTTGGAAGCTTGGATCCCGGTTTCTCAGGGGCTGCTTGCAAGACCCTGCTATTGCCCAGCATCTATCCTCTGCCCCTACGCCTGGGTAGGAAGCGAGTATTTTAGCCTGAGAAGCAGGGCTCTTGCAACTCTGGAGGAGAGCTAATCCTGCAGCCCACGTTCGTCCTGGGAAACCGCAAGGCGAGGCTTGGCCTCAGTGTAGTGGCGAAATGGCCGCCGGACAGGTCTTGCCTGCCGCGGTTTCCGTGAGTTCTCCACCGTCTTCGGGCTTAAATGGAGAGCGAGGAGAGCTGTCGGCTCTCACAGAACTCTGGCCTCCGCACTGTTTGCCATGCAACTGCACTCGAGACCACACGTCTCCTCCCGGCCTGCTGAGAAACAGGCCGCCGTGCAGGCCCTTCGTAACACTTCTTGGCATGTAGACTCCAAGGCGACACGCTGTCCTCTTCCTTGGAAACCTACGTTGCCCCAGCTTGCCAACGCTCACGAAGGCAGTCCGAGCCCGTCTCATGTGCTGGGCCACTTGCATTCAGTGAGGAAAAGCCACCTGCATTGAGGTGAACAGTCTGCTCAGCGTTCTTTCCGGGAGCTCACACTTGCCGCCTCTCTAGGTTAAGCAGGAAGTCGTAGTGAGGACCAACCTGAGCAAAGAGCACAATTCCTCACGTTACACTGGTAGTCGTCGTAAGAGGAATTGCCAACTACGCCTGGCTGAGGCCTTCCCTGTGTTAAGGAACCAGCCACACTTAGAGGCCTTGAAAGGACAATTTATTCAGCGAAGTTCCCATTGTTTGGCGATGGTCAACCTTTGCAGCGCCAATACTGCAGGGACTTAGGTTTGCTGCTAACAGGGCTAGGTGACCCTGCATACAGAAGCAGGCGTTTCCCTTTGGAAGCTTGGATCCCGGTTTCTCAGGGGCTGCTTGCAAGACCCTGCTATTGCCCAGCATCTGTCCTCTGCCCCTACGCCCGGGTAGGAAGGAGTATTTTAGCCTGAGAAGCAGGGCTCTTGCAACTCTGGAGGAGAGCTAATCCTGCAGCCCACGTTCGTCCTGGGAAACCGCAAGGCGACCCTTGGCCTCAGTGTAGAGGCTAAATGGCCGCCGGACAGGTCTTGCCTGCCGCGGTTTCCGTGAGTTCTCCACCGTCTTCGGGCTTAAATGGAGAGCTGTCGGCTCTCACAGAACTCTGGCCTCCGCACTGTTTGCCATGCAACTGCACTCGAGACCACACGTCTCCTCCCGGCCTGCTGAGAAACAGGCATCCGTGTAGGCCCTTGTTAACATTTCCTGGCGTGCAGAGTCCAAGGCGACACGCTGTCCTCTTCCTTGGAAACCTACGTTGCCACAGCTTGCCAAACGCTACCGAAGGCAGTCCTAACCAGTCTCGTGTGCTGCGCAACTTTGATTCGGTTACGAAAAGCCACCTGCGTTGAGGTGAACACTCTGCTCAGCGTTCTTTCCGGGAGCTCACAATCGCCCCCTCTCTAGCTTAAGCAGGATGTCGAGGTGAGGTCCAAACTGAGCAAAGAGCACAATTGCTCACTTTGCAGTGGTAGTCGTCGTAAGAGGCATTGCCTACTAGGCCTTGCTAAGGTCTTCGTTCTGTTAGGGAAGTCGCCACACTTAGACGCCTGTAAAGGAAACTTTATTCAGCGAAGTTCCCAGTGTCTTGCGACGGTGTCCCTTCGCAGGGCCAATACAGCAGGGACTTAGGTTTGCTGCTAACTAGGCTAGGTGACCCTGCATACAGAAGCAGGCTTTTCCCTTTGGAAGCTTGGATCCCGGTTTCTCAGGGGCTGCTTACAGGACCCTGCTATTGCCCAGCATCTGTCCTCTGCCCCTACGCCTGGGTAGGAAGCGAGTATTTTAGCCTGAGAAGCAGGGCTCTTGCAATTCTGGAGGAGAGCTAATCCTGCAGCCCACGTTCGTCCTGGGAAACCGCAAGGCGAGGCTTGGCCTCAGTGTAGTGGCGAAATGGCCGCCGGACAGGTCTTGCCTGCCGCGGTTTCCGTGAGTTCTCCACCGTCTTCGGGCTTAAATGGAGAGCGAGGAGAGCTGTCGGCTCTCACAGAACTCTGGCCACCGCACTGTTTGCCATGCAACTGCACTCGAGACCACACGTCTCCTCCCGGCCTGCTGAGAAACAGGCATCCGTGTAGGCCCTTGTTAACATTTCCTGGCGTGCAGAGTCCAAGGCGACACAATGTCCTCTTCCTTGGAAACCCACGTTGCTACAGCTTGCCAAACGCTACCGAAGGCAGTCCTAACCAGTCTCGTGTGCTGCGCAACTTTGATTCGGTTACGGAAAGCCACCTGCGTTGAGGTGAACACTCTGCTCAGCGTTCTTTCCGGGAGCTCACAATCGCCCCCTCTCTAGCTTAAGCAGGATGTCGAGGTGAGGTCCAAACTGAGCAAAGAGCACAATTGCTCACTTTGCAGTGGTAGTCGTCGTAAGAGGCATTGCCTACTAGGCCTTGCTAAGGTATTCGTTCTGTTAGGGAAGTCGCCACACTTAGACGCCTGTAAAGGAAACTTTATTCAGCGAAGTTCCCAGTGTCTTGCGACGGTGTCCCTTCGCAGGGCCAATACAGCAGGGACTTAGGTTTGCTGCTAACTAGGCTAGGTGACCCTGCATACAGAAGCAGGCTTTTCCCTTTGGAAGCTTGGATCCCGGTTTCTCAGGGGCTGCTTGCAAGACCCTGCTATTGCCCAGCATCTATCCTCTGCCCCTACGCCTGGGTAGGAAGCGAGTATTTTAGCCTGAGAAGCAGGGCTCTTGCAACTCTGGAGGAGAGCTAATCCTGCAGCCCACGTTCGTCCTGGGAAACCGCAAGGCGAGGCTTGGCCTCAGTGTAGTGGCGAAATGGCCGCCGGACAGGTCTTGCCTGCCGCGGTTTCCGTGAGTTCTCCACCGTCTTCGGGCTTAAATGGAGAGCGAGGAGAGCTGTCGGCTCTCACAGAACTCTGGCCTCCGCACTGTTTGCCATGCAACTGCACTCGAGACCACACGTCTCCTCCCGGCCTGCTGAGAAACAGGCCGCCGTGCAGGCCCTTCGTAACACTTCTTGGCATGTAGACTCCAAGGCGACACGCTGTCCTCTTCCTTGGAAACCTACGTTGCCCCAGCTTGCCAACGCTCACGAAGGCAGTCCGAGCCCGTCTCATGTGCTGGGCCACTTGCATTCAGTGAGGAAAAGCCACCTGCATTGAGGTGAACAGTCTGCTCAGCGTTCTTTCCGGGAGCTCACACTTGCCGCCTCTCTAGGTTAAGCAGGAAGTCGTAGTGAGGACCAACCTGAGCAAAGAGCACAATTCCTCACGTTACACTGGTAGTCGTCGTAAGAGGAATTGCCAACTACGCCTGGCTGAGGCCTTCCCTGTGTTAAGGAACCAGCCACACTTAGAGGCCTTGAAAGGACAATTTATTCAGCGAAGTTCCCATTGTTTGGCGATGGTCAACCTTTGCAGCGCCAATACTGCAGGGACTTAGGTTTGCTGCTAACAGGGCTAGGTGACCCTGCATACAGAAGCAGGCGTTTCCCTTTGGAAGCTTGGATCCCGGTTTCTCAGGGGCTGCTTGCAAGACCCTGCTATTGCCCAGCATCTGTCCTCTGCCCCTACGCCCGGGTAGGAAGGAGTATTTTAGCCTGAGAAGCAGGGCTCTTGCAACTCTGGAGGAGAGCTAATCCTGCAGCCCACGTTCGTCCTGGGAAACCGCAAGGCGACCCTTGGCCTCAGTGTAGAGGCTAAATGGCCGCCGGACAGGTCTTGCCTGCCGCGGTTTCCGTGAGTTCTCCACCGTCTTCGGGCTTAAATGGAGAGCTGTCGGCTCTCACAGAACTCTGGCCTCCGCACTGTTTGCCATGCAACTGCACTCGAGACCACACGTCTCCTCCCGGCCTGCTGAGAAACAGGCATCCGTGTAGGCCCTTGTTAACATTTCCTGGCGTGCAGAGTCCAAGGCGACACGCTGTCCTCTTCCTTGGAAACCTACGTTGCCACAGCTTGCCAAACGCTACCGAAGGCAGTCCTAACCAGTCTCGTGTGCTGCGCAACTTTGATTCGGTTACGAAAAGCCACCTGCGTTGAGGTGAACACTCTGCTCAGCGTTCTTTCCGGGAGCTCACAATCGCCCCCTCTCTAGCTTAAGCAGGATGTCGAGGTGAGGTCCAAACTGAGCAAAGAGCACAATTGCTCACTTTGCAGTGGTAGTCGTCGTAAGAGGCATTGCCTACTAGGCCTTGCTAAGGTCTTCGTTCTGTTAGGGAAGTCGCCACACTTAGACGCCTGTAAAGGAAACTTTATTCAGCGAAGTTCCCAGTGTCTTGCGACGGTGTCCCTTCGCAGGGCCAATAGAGCAGGGACTTAGGTTTGCTGCTAACTAGGCTAGGTGACCCTGCATACAGAAACAGGCTTTTCCCTTTGGAAGCTTGGATCCCGGTTTCTCAGGGGCTGCTTACAAGACCCTGCTATTGCCCAGCATCTGTCCTCTGCCCCTACGCCTGGGTAGGAAGCGAGTATTTTAGCCTGAGAAGCAGGGCTCTTGCAATTCTGGAGGAGAGCTAATCCTGCAGCCCACGTTCGTCCTGGGAAACCGCAAGGTGACCCTTGGCCTCAGTGTAGTGGCGAAATGGCCGCCGGACAGGTCTTGCCTGCCGCGGTTTCCGTGAGTTCTCCACCGTCTTCGGGCTTAAATGGAGAGCGAGGAGAGCTGTCGGCTCTCACAGAACTCTGGCCACCGCACTGTTTGCCATGCAACTGCACTCGAGACCACACGTCTCCTCCCGGCCTGCTGAGAAACAGGCATCCGTGTAGGCCCTTGTTAACATTTCCTGGCGTGCAGAGTCCAAGGCGACACAATGTCCTCTTCCTTGGAAACCCACGTTGCTACAGCTTGCCAAACGCTACCGAAGGCAGTCCTAACCAGTCTCGTGTGCTGCGCAACTTTGATTCGGTTACGGAAAGCCACCTGCGTTGAGGTGAACACTCTGCTCAGCGTTCTTTCCGGGAACTCACAATCGCCCCCTCTCTAGCTTAAGCAGGATGTCGAGGTGAGGTCCAAACTGAGCAAAGAGCACAATTGCTCACTTTGCAGTGGTAGTCGTCGTAAGAGGCATTGCCTACTAGGCCTTGCTAAGGTCTTCGTTCTGTTAGGGAAGTCGCCACACTTAGACGCCTGTAAAGGAAACTTTATTCAGCGAAGTTCCCAGTGTCTTGCGACGGTGTCCCTTCGCAGGGCCAATACAGCAGGGACTTAGGTTTGCTGCTAACTAGGCTAGGTGACCCTGCATACAGAAGCAGGCTTTTCCCTTTGGAAGCTTGGATCCCGGTTTCTCAGGGGCTGCTTGCAAGACCCTGCTATTGCCCAGCATCTATCCTCTGCCCCTACGCCTGGGTAGGAAGCGAGTATTTTAGCCTGAGAAGCAGGGCTCTTGCAACTCTGGAGGAGAGCTAATCCTGCAGCCCACGTTCGTCCTGGGAAACCGCAAGGCGAGGCTTGGCCTCAGTGTAGTGGCGAAATGGCCGCCGGACAGGTCTTGCCTGCCGCGGTTTCCGTGAGTTCTCCACCGTCTTCGGGCTTAAATGGAGAGCGAGGAGAGCTGTCGGCTCTCACAGAACTCTGGCCTCCGCACTGTTTGCCATGCAACTGCACTCGAGACCACACGTCTCCTCCCGGCCTGCTGAGAAACAGGCCGCCGTGCAGGCCCTTCGTAACACTTCTTGGCATGTAAACACCAAGGCGACACGCTGTCCTCTTCCTTGGAAACCTACGTTGCCCCAGCTTGCCAACGCTCACGAAGGCAGTCCGAGCCCGTCTCATGTGCTGGGCCACTTGCATTCAGTGAGGAAAAGCCACCTGCATTGAGGTGAACAGTCTGCTCAGCGTTCTTTCCGGGAGCTCACACTTGCCGCCTCTCTAGGTTAAGCAGGAAGTCGTAGTGAGGACCAACCTGAGCAAAGAGCACAATTCCTCACGTTACACTGGTAGTCGTCGTAAGAGGAATTGCCAACTACGCCTGGCTGAGGCCTTCCCTGTGTTAAGGAACCAGCCACACTTAGAGGCCTTGAAAGGACAATTTATTCAGCGAAGTTCCCATTGTTTGGCGATGGTCAACCTTTGCAGCGCCAATACTGCAGGGACTTAGGTTTGCTGCTAACAGGGCTAGGTGACCCTGCATACAGAAGCAGGCGTTTCCCTTTGGAAGCTTGGATCCCGGTTTCTCAGGGGCTGCTTGCAAGACCCTGCTATTGCCCAGCATCTGTCCTCTGCCCCTACGCCCGGGTAGGAAGGAGTATTTTAGCCTGAGAAGCAGGGCTCTTGCAACTCTGGAGGAGAGCTAATCCTGCAGCCCACGTTCGTCCTGGGAAACCGCAAGGCGAGGCTTGGCCTCAGTGTAGTGGCGAAATGGCCGCCGGACAGGTCTTGCCTGCCGCGGTTTCCGTGAGTTCTCCACCGTCTTCGGGCTTAAATGGAGAGCGAGGAGAGCTGTCGGCTCTCACAGAACTCTGGCCTCCGCACTGTTTGCCATGCAACTGCACTCGAGACCACACGTCTCCTCCCGGCCTGCTGAGAAACAGGCCGCCGTGCAGGCCCTTCGTAACACTTCTTGTCATGTAAACACCAAGGCGACACGCTGTCCTCTTCCTTGGAAACCTACGTTGCCCCAGCTTGCCAACGCTCACGAAGGCAGTCCGAGCCCGTCTCATGTGCTGGGCCACTTGCATTCAGTGAGGAAAAGCCACCTGCATTGAGGTGAACAGTCTGCTCAGCGTTCTTTCCGGGAGATCACACTTGCCGCCTCTCTAGGTTAAGCAGGAAGTCGTAGTGAGGACCAACCTGAGCAAAGAGCACAATTCCTCACGTTACACTGGTAGTCGTCGTAAGAGGAATTGCCAACTACGCCTGGCTGAGGCCTTCCCTGTGTTAAGGAACCAGCCACACTTAGAGGCCTTGAAAGGACAATTTATTCAGCGAAGTTCCCATTGTTTGGCGATGGTCAACCTTTGCAGCGCCAATACTGCAGGGACTTAGGTTTGCTGCTAACAGGGCTAGGTGACCCTGCATACAGAAGCAGGCGTTTCCCTTTGGAAGCTTGGATCCCGGTTTCTCAGGGGCTGCTTGCAAGACCCTGCTATTGCCCAGCATCTGTCCTCTGCCCCTACGCCCGGGTAGGAAGGAGTATTTTAGCCTGAGAAGCAGGGCTCTTGCAACTCTGGAGGAGAGCTAATCCTGCAGCCCACGTTCGTCCTGGGAAACCGCAAGGCGACCCTTGGCCTCAGTGTAGAGGCTAAATGGCCGCCGGACAGGTCTTGCCTGCCGCGGTTTCCGTGAGTTCTCCACCGTCTTCGGGCTTAAATGGAGAGCTGTCGGCTCTCACAGAACTCTGGCCTCCGCACTGTTTGCCATGCAACTGCACTCGAGACCACACGTCTCCTCCCGGCCTGCTGAGAAACAGGCATCCGTGTAGGCCCTTGTTAACATTTCCTGGCGTGCAGAGTCCAAGGCGACACGCTGTCCTCTTCCTTGGAAACCTACGTTGCCACAGCTTGCCAAACGCTACCGAAGGCAGTCCTAACCAGTCTCGTGTGCTGCGCAACTTTGTTTCGGTTACGGAAAGCCACCTGCGTTGAGGTGAACACTCTGCTCAGCGTTCTTTCCGGGAGCTCACAATCGCCCCCTCTCTAGGTTAAGCAGGATGTCGAGGTGAGGTCCAAACTGAGCAAAGAGCACAATTGCTCACTTTGCAGTGGTAGTCGTCGTAAGAGGCATTGCCTACTAGGCCTTGCTAAGGTCTTCATTCTGTTAGGGAAGTCGCCACACTTAGACGCCTGTAAAGGAAACTTTATTCAGCGAAGTTCCCAGTGTCTTGCGACGGTGTCCCTTCGCAGGGCCAATACAGCAGGGACTTAGGTTTGCTGCTAACTAGGCTAGGTGACCCTGCATACAGAAGCAGGCTTTTCCCTTTGGAAGCTTGGATTCCGGTTTCTCAGGGGCTGCTTCCAAGACCCTGCTATTGCCCAGCATCTATCCTCTGCCCCTACGCCTGGGTAGGAAGCGAGTATTTTAGCCTGGGAAGCAGGGCTCTTGCAACTCTGGAGGAGAGCTAATCCTGCAGCCCACGTTCGTCCTGGGAAACCGCAAGGCGACGCTTGGCCTCAGTGTAGTGGCGAAATGGCCGCCGGACAGGTCTTGCCTGCCGCGGTTTCCGTGAGTTCTCCACCGTCTTCGGGCTTAAATGGAGAGCGAGGAGAGCTGTCGGCTCTCACAGAACTCTGGCCTCCGCACTGTTTGCCATGCAGCTGAACGCAAGACCACACGTCTCCTCCCGGCCTGCTGAGAAACAGGCCGCCGTGCAGGCCCTTCGTAACACTTCTTGGCATGTAAACACAAAGGCGACACGCTATCCTCTTCCTTGGAAACCTACGTTGCCCCAGCTTGCCAACGCTCACGAAGGCAGTCCGAGCCCGTCTCATGTGCTGGGCCACTTGCATTCAGTGAGGAAAAGCCACCTGCATTGAGGTGAACAGTCTGCTCAGCGTTCTTTCCGGGAGCTCACACTTGCCGCCTCTCTAGGTTAAGAAGGAAGTCGTAGTGAGGACCAACCTGAGCAAAGAGCACAATTCCTCACGTTACACTGGTAGTCGTCGTAAGAGGAATTGCCAACTACGCCTGGCTGAGGCCTTCCCTGTGTTAAGGAACCAGCCACACTTAGAGGCCTTGAAAGGACAATTTATTCAGCGAAGTTCCCATTGTTTGGCGATGGTCAACCTTTGCAGCGCCAATACTGCAGGGACTTAGGTTTGCTGCTAACAGGGCTAGGTGACCCTGCATACAGAAGCAGGCGTTTCCCTTTGGAAGCTTGGATCCCGGTTTCTCAGGGGCTGCTTGCAAGACCCTGCTATTGCCCAGCATCTGTCCTCTGCCCCTACGCCCGGGTAGGAAGCGAGTATTTTAGCCTGAGAAGCAGGGCTCTTGCAACTCTGGAGGAGAGCTAATCCTGCAGCCCACGTTCTTCCTGGGAAACCGCAAGGTGACGCTTGGCCTCAGTGTAGTGGCGAAATGGCCGCCGGACAGGTCTTGCCTGCCGCGGTTTCCGTGAGTTCTCCACCGTCTTCGGGCTTAAATGGAGAGCGAGGAGAGCTGTCGGCTCTCACAGAACTCTGGCCTCCGCACTGTTTGCCATGCAACTGCACTCGAGACCACACGTCTCCTCCCGGCCTGCTGAGAAACAGGCATCCGTGTAGGCCCTTGTTAACATTTCCTGGCGTGCAGAGTCCAAGGCGACACGCTGTCCTCTTCCTTGGAAACCTACGTTGCCACAGCTTGCCAAACGCTACCGAAGGCAGTCCTAACCAGTCTCGTGTGCTGCGCAACTTTGTTTCGGTTACGGAAAGCCACCTGCGTTGAGGTGAACACTCTGCTCAGCGTTCTTTCCGGGAGCTCACAATCGCCCCCTCTCTAGGTTAAGCAGGATGTCGAGGTGAGGTCCAAACTGAGCAAAGAGCACAATTGCTCACTTTGCAGTGGTAGTCGTCGTAAGAGGCATTGCCTACTAGGCCTTGCTAAGGTCTTCATTCTGTTAGGGAAGTCGCCACACTTAGACGCCTGTAAAGGAAACTTTATTCAGCGAAGTTCCCAGTGTCTTGCGACGGTGTCCCTTCGCAGGGCCAATACAGCAGGGACTTAGGTTTGCTGCTAACTAGGCTAGGTGACCCTGCATACAGAAGCAGGCTTTTCCCTTTGGAAGCTTGGATTCCGGTTTCTCAGGGGCTGCTTCCAAGACCCTGCTATTGCCCAGCATCTATCCTCTGCCCCTACGCCTGGGTAGGAAGCGAGTATTTTAGCCTGGGAAGCAGGGCTCTTGCAACTCTGGAGGAGAGCTAATCCTGCAGCCCACGTTCGTCCTGGGAAACCGCAAGGCGACGCTTGGCCTCAGTGTAGTGGCGAAATGGCCGCCGGACAGGTCTTGCCTGCCGCGGTTTCCGTGAGTTCTCCACCGTCTTCGGGCTTAAATGGAGAGCGAGGAGAGCTGTCGGCTCTCACAGAACTCTGGCCTCCGCACTGTTTGCCATGCAGCTGAACGCAAGACCACACGTCTCCTCCCGGCCTGCTGAGAAACAGGCCGCCGTGCAGGCCCTTCGTAACACTTCTTGGCATGTAAACACAAAGGCGACACGCTATCCTCTTCCTTGGAAACCTACGTTGCCCCAGCTTGCCAACGCTCACGAAGGCAGTCCGAGCCCGTCTCATGTGCTGGGCCACTTGCATTCAGTGAGGAAAAGCCACCTGCATTGAGGTGAACAGTCTGCTCAGCGTTCTTTCCGGGAGCTCACACTTGCCGCCTCTCTAGGTTAAGAAGGAAGTCGTAGTGAGGACCAACCTGAGCAAAGAGCACAATTCCTCACGTTACACTGGTAGTCGTCGTAAGAGGAATTGCCAACTACGCCTGGCTGAGGCCTTCCCTGTGTTAAGGAACCAGCCACACTTAGAGGCCTTGAAAGGACAATTTATTCAGCGAAGTTCCCATTGTTTGGCGATGGTCAACCTTTGCAGCGCCAATACTGCAGGGACTTAGGTTTGCTGCTAACAGGGCTAGGTGACCCTGCATACAGAAGCAGGCGTTTCCCTTTGGAAGCTTGGATCCCGGTTTCTCAGGGGCTGCTTGCAAGACCCTGCTATTGCCCAGCATCTGTCCTCTGCCCCTACGCCCGGGTAGGAAGCGAGTATTTTAGCCTGAGAAGCAGGGCTCTTGCAACTCTGGAGGAGAGCTAATCCTGCAGCCCACGTTCTTCCTGGGAAACCGCAAGGTGACGCTTGGCCTCAGTGTAGTGGCGAAATGGCCGCCGGACAGGTCTTGCCTGCCGCGGTTTCCGTGAGTTCTCCACCGTCTTCGGGCTTAAATGGAGAGCGAGGAGAGCTGTCGGCTCTCACAGAACTCTGGCCTCCGCACTGTTTGCCATGCAACTGCACTCGAGACCACACGTCTCCTCCCGGCCTGCTGAGAAACAGGCATCCGTGTAGGCCCTTGTTAACATTTCCTGGCGTGCAGAGTCCAAGGCGACACAATGTCCTCTTCCTTGGAAACCCACGTTGCTACAGCTTGCCAAACGCTACCGAAGGCAGTCCTAACCAGTCTCGTGTGCTGCGCAACTTTGATTCGGTTACGGAAAGCCACCTGCGTTGAGGTGAACACTCTGCTCAGCGTTCTTTCCGGGAGCTCACAATCGCCCCCTCTCTAGCTTAAGCAGGATGTCGAGGTGAGGTCCAAACTGAGCAAAGAGCACAATTGCTCACTTTGCAGTGGTAGTCGTCGTAAGAGGCATTGCCTACTAGGCCTTGCTAAGGTCTTCGTTCTGTTAGGGAAGTCGCCACACTTAGACGCCTGTAAAGGAAACTTTATTCAGCGAAGTTCCCAGTGTCTTGCGACGGTGTCCCTTCGCAGGGCCAATACAGCAGGGACTTAGGTTTGCTGCTAACTAGGCTAGGTGACCCTGCATACAGAAGCAGGCTTTTCCCTTTGGAAGCTTGGATTCCGGTTTCTCAGGGGCTGCTTGCAAGACCCTGCTATTGCCCAGCATCTATCCTCTGCCCCTACGCCTGGGTAGGAAGCGAGTATTTTAGCCTGAGAAGCAGGGCTCTTGCAACTCTGGAGGAGAGCTAATCCTGCAGCCCACGTTCGTCCTGGGAAACCGCAAGGCGAGGCTTGGCCTCAGTGTAGTGGCGAAATGGCCGCCGGACAGGTCTTGCCTGCCGCGGTTTCCGTGAGTTCTCCACCGTCTTCGGGCTTAAATGGAGAGCGAGGAGAGCTGTCGGCTCTCACAGAACTCTGGCCTCCGCACTGTTTGCCATGCAACTGCACTCGAGACCACACGTCTCCTCCCGGCCTGCTGAGAAACAGGCCGCCGTGCAGGCCCTTCGTAACACTTCTTGGCATATAAACACCAAGGCAACACGCTGTCCTCTTCCTTGGAAACCTACGTTGCCCCAGCTTGCCAACGCTCACGAAGGCAGTCCGAGCCCGTCTCATGTGCTGGGCCACTTGCATTCAGTGAGGAAAAGCCACCTGCATTGAGGTGAACAGTCTGCTCAGCGTTCTTTCCGGGAGCTCACACTTGCCGCCTCTCTAGGTTAAGCAGGAAGTCGTAGTGAGGACCAACCTGAGCAAAGAGCACAATTCCTCACGTTACACTGGTAGTCGTCGTAAGAGGAATTGCCAACTACGCCTGGCTGAGGCCTTCCCTGTGTTAAGGAACCAGCCACACTTAGAGGCCTTGAAAGGACAATTTATTCAGCGAAGTTCCCATTGTTTGGCGATGGTCAACCTTTGCAGCGCCAATACTGCAGGGACTTAGGTTTGCTGCTAACAGGGCTAGGTGACCCTGCATACAGAAGCAGGCGTTTCCCTTTGGAAGCTTGGATCCCGGTTTCTCAGGGGCTGCTTGCAAGACCCTGCTATTGCCCAGCATCTGTCCTCTGCCCCTACGCCCGGGTAGGAAGGAGTATTTTAGCCTGAGAAGCAGGGCTCTTGCAACTCTGGAGGAGAGCTAATCCTGCAGCCCACGTTCTTCCTGGGAAACCGCAAGGCGACGCTTGGCCTCAGTGTAGTGGCGAAATGGCCGCCGGACAGGTCTTGCCTGCCGCGGTTTCCGTGAGTTCTCCACCGTCTTCGGGCTTAAATGGAGAGCTGTCGGCTCTCACAGAACTCTGGCCTCCGCACTGTTTGCCATGCAACTGCACTCGAGACCACACGTCTCCTCCCGGCCTGCTGAGAAACAGGCCGCCGTGCAGGCCCTTCGTAACACTTCTTCGCATGTAAACACCAAGGCGACACGCTGTCCTCTTCCTTGGAAACCTACGTTGCCACAGCTTGCCAAACGCTACCGAAGGCAGTCCTAACCAGTCTCGTGTGCTGCGCAACTTTGATTCGGTTACGGAAAGCCACCTGCGTTGAGGTGAACACTCTGCTCAGCGTTCTTTCCGGGAGCTCACAATCGCCCCCTCTCTAGGTTAAGCAGGATGTCGAGGTGAGGTCCAAACTGAGCAAAGAGCACAATTGCTCACTTTGCAGTGGTAGTCGTCGTAAGAGGCATTGCCTACTAGGCCTTGCTAAGGTCTTCGTTCTGTTAGGGAAGTCGCCACACTTAGACGCCTGTAAAGGAAACTTTATTCAGCGAAGTTCCCAGTGTCTTGCGACGGTGTCCCTTCGCAGGGCCAATACAGCAGGGACTTAGGTTTGCTGCTAACTAGGCTAGGTGACCCTGCATACAGAAACAGGCTTTTCCCTTTGGAAGCTTGGATCCCGGTTTCTCAGGGGCTGCTTGCAAGACCCTGCTATTGCCCAGCATCTGTCCTCTGCCCCTACGCCTGGGTAGGAAGCGAGTATTTTAGCCTGAGAAGCAGGGCTCTTGCAACTCTGGAGGAGAGCTAATCCTGCAGCCCACGTTCGTCCTGGGAAACCGCAAGGCGAGGCTTGGCCTCAGTGTAGTGGCGAAATGGCCGCCGGACAGGTCTTGCCTGCCGCGGTTTCCGTGAGTTCTCCACCGTCTTCGGGCTTAAATGGAGAGCGAGGAGAGCTGTCGGCTCTCACAGAACTCTGGCCTCCGCACTGTTTGCCATGCAACTGCACTCGAGACCACACGTCTCCTCCCGGCCTGCTGAGAAACAGGCCGCCGTGCAGGCCCTTCGTAACACTTCTTGGCATGTAAACACCAAGGCGACACGCTGTCCTCTTCCTTGGAAACCTACGTTGCCCCAGCTTGCCAACGCTCACGAAGGCAGTCCGAGCCCGTCTCATGTGCTGGGCCACTTGCATTCAGTGAGGAAAAGCCACCTGCATTGAGGTGAACAGTCTGCTCAGCGTTCTTTCCGGGAGCTCACACTTGCCGCCTCTCTAGGTTAAGCAGGAAGTCGTAGTGAGAACCAACCTGAGCAAAGAGCACAATTCCTCACGTTACACTGGTAGTCGTCGTAAGAGGAATTGCCAACTACGCCTGGCTGAGGCCTTCCCTGTGTTAAGGAACCAGCCACACTTAGAGGCCTTGAAAGGACAATTTATTCAGCGAAGTTCCCATTGTTTGGCGATGGTCAACCTTTGCAGCGCCAATACTGCAGGGACTTAGGTTTGCTGCTAACAGGGCTAGGTGACCCTGCATACAGAAGCAGGCGTTTCCCTTTGGAAGCTTGGATCCCGGTTTCTCAGGGGCTGCTTGCAAGACCCTGCTATTGCCCAGCATCTGTCCTCTGCCCCTACGCCCGGGTAGGAAGGAGTATTTTAGCCTGAGAAGCAGGGCTCTTGCAACTCTGGAGGAGAGCTAATCCTGCAGCCCACGTTCGTCCTGGGAAACCGCAAGGCGACCCTTGGCCTCAGTGTAGAGGCTAAATGGCCGCCGGACAGGTCTTGCCTGCCGCGGTTTCCGTGAGTTCTCCACCGTCTTCGGGCTTAAATGGAGAGCTGTCGGCTCTCACAGAACTCTGGCCTCCGCACTGTTTGCCATGCAACTGCACTCGAGACCACACGTCTCCTCCCGGCCTGCTGAGAAACAGGCCGCCGTGTAGGCCCTTGTTAACATTTCCTGGCGTGCAGAGTCCAAGGCGACACGCTGTCCTCTTCCTTGGAAACCTACGTTGCTACAGCTTGCCAAACGCTACCGAAGGCAGTCCTAACCAGTCTCGTGTGCTGCGCAACTTTGATTCGGTTACGAAAAGCCACCTGCGTTGAGGTGAACACTCTGCTCAGCGTTCTTTCAGGGAGCTCACAATCGCCCCCTCTCTAGGTTAAGCAGGATGTCGAGGTGAGGTCCAAACTGAGCAAAGAGCACAATTGCTCACTTTGCAGTGGTAGTCGTCGTAAGAGGCATTGCCTACTAGGCCTTGCTAAGGTCTTCGTTCTGTTAGGGAAGTCGCCACACTTAGACGCCTGTAAAGGAAACTTTATTCAGCGAAGTTCCCAGTGTCTTGCGACGGTGTCCCTTCGCAGGGCCAATAGAGCAGGGACTTAGGTTTGCTGCTAACTAGGCTAGGTGACCCTGCATACAGAAACAGGCTTTTCCCTTTGGAAGCTTGGATCCCGGTTTCTCAGGGGCTGCTTACAAGACCCTGCTATTGCCCAGCATCTGTCCTCTGCCCCTACGCCTGGGTAGGAAGCGAGTATTTTAGCCTGAGAAGCAGGGCTCTTGCAATTCTGGAGGAGAGCTAATCCTGCAGCCCACGTTCGTCCTGGGAAACCGCAAGGTGACCCTTGGCCTCAGTGTAGTGGCGAAATGGCCGCCGGACAG
Source organism: Grampus griseus (assembly GCF_964374135.1). Taxonomy (NCBI): domain Eukaryota; kingdom Metazoa; phylum Chordata; class Mammalia; order Artiodactyla; family Delphinidae; genus Grampus; species Grampus griseus. The sequence goes on from NW_028132890.1 coordinate 117,419, forward strand.
GTCTTGCCTGCCGCGGTTTCCGTGAGTTCTCCACCGTCTTCGGGCTTAAATGGAGAGCGAGGAGAGCTGTCGGCTCTCACAGAACTCTGGCCACCGCACTGTTTGCCATGCAACTGCACTCGAGACCACACGTCTCCTCCCGGCCTGCTGAGAAACAGGCATCCGTGTAGGCCCTTGTTAACATTTCCTGGCGTGCAGAGTCCAAGGCGACACGCTGTCCTCTTCCTTGGAAACCTACGTTGCCCCAGCTTGCCAACGCTCACGAAGGCAGTCCGAGCCCGTCTCATGTGCTGGGCCACTTGCATTCAGTGAGGAAAAGCCACCTGCATTGAGGTGAACAGTCTGCTCAGCGTTCTTTCCGGGAGCTCACACTTGCCGCCTCTCTAGGTTAAGCAGGAAGTCGTAGTGAGGACCAACCTGAGCAAAGAGCACAATTCCTCACGTTACACTGGTAGTCGTCGTAAGAGGAATTGCCAACTACGCCTGGCTGAGGCCTTCCCTGTGTTAAGGAACCAGCCACACTTAGAGGCCTTGAAAGGACAATTTATTCAGCGAAGTTCCCATTGTTTGGCGATGGTCAACCTTTGCAGCGCCAATACTGCAGGGACTTAGGTTTGCTGCTAACAGGGCTAGGTGACCCTGCATACAGAAGCAGGCGTTTCCCTTTGGAAGCTTGGATCCCGGTTTCTCAGGGGCTGCTTGCAAGACCCTGCTATTGCCCAGCATCTGTCCTCTGCCCCTACGCCCGGGTAGGAAGGAGTATTTTAGCCTGAGAAGCAGGGCTCTTGCAACTCTGGAGGAGAGCTAATCCTGCAGCCCACGTTCTTCCTGGGAAACCGCAAGGCGACGCTTGGCCTCAGTGTAGTGGCGAAATGGCCGCCGGACAGGTCTTGCCTGCCGCGGTTTCCGTGAGTTCTCCACCGTCTTCGGGCTTAAATGGAGAGCTGTCGGCTCTCACAGAACTCTGGCCTCCGCACTGTTTGCCATGCAACTGCACTCGAGACCACACGTCTCCTCCCGGCCTGCTGAGAAACAGGCCGCCGTGCAGGCCCTTCGTAACACTTCTTCGCATGTAAACACCAAGGCGACACGCTGTCCTCTTCCTTGGAAACCTACGTTGCCACAGCTTGCCAAACGCTACCGAAGGCAGTCCTAACCAGTCTCGTGTGCTGCGCAACTTTGATTCGGTTACGGAAAGCCACCTGCGTTGAGGTGAACACTCTGCTCAGCGTTCTTTCCGGGAGCTCACAATCGCCCCCTCTCTAGGTTAAGCAGGATGTCGAGGTGAGGTCCAAACTGAGCAAAGAGCACAATTGCTCACTTTGCAGTGGTAGTCGTCGTAAGAGGCATTGCCTACTAGGCCTTGCTAAGGTCTTCGTTCTGTTAGGGAAGTCGCCACACTTAGACGCCTGTAAAGGAAACTTTATTCAGCGAAGTTCCCAGTGTCTTGCGACGGTGTCCCTTCGCAGGGCCAATACAGCAGGGACTTAGGTTTGCTGCTAACTAGGCTAGGTGACCCTGCATACAGAAACAGGCTTTTCCCTTTGGAAGCTTGGATCCCGGTTTCTCAGGGGCTGCTTGCAAGACCCTGCTATTGCCCAGCATCTGTCCTCTGCCCCTACGCCTGGGTAGGAAGCGAGTATTTTAGCCTGAGAAGCAGGGCTCTTGCAACTCTGGAGGAGAGCTAATCCTGCAGCCCACGTTCGTCCTGGGAAACCGCAAGGCGACCCTTGGCCTCAGTGTAGAGGCTAAATGGCCGCCGGACAGGTCTTGCCTGCCGCGGTTTCCGTGAGTTCTCCACCGTCTTCGGGCTTAAATGGAGAGCTGTCGGCTCTCACAGAACTCTGGCCTCCGCACTGTTTGCCATGCAACTGCACTCGAGACCACACGTCTCCTCCCGGCCTGCTGAGAAACAGGCCGCCGTGTAGGCCCTTGTTAACATTTCCTGGCGTGCAGAGTCCAAGGCGACACGCTGTCCTCTTCCTTGGAAACCTACGTTGCCACAGCTTGCCAAACGCTACCGAAGGCAGTCCTAACCAGTCTCGTGTGCTGCGCAACTTTGATTCGGTTACGAAAAGCCACCTGCGTTGAGGTGAACACTCTGCTCAGCGTTCTTTCAGGGAGCTCACAATCGCCCCCTCTCTAGGTTAAGCAGGATGTCGAGGTGAGGTCCAAACTGAGCAAAGAGCACAATTGCTCACTTTGCAGTGGTAGTCGTCGTAAGAGGCATTGCCTACTAGGCCTTGCTAAGGTCTTCGTTCTGTTAGGGAAGTCGCCACACTTAGACGCCTGTAAAGGAAACTTTATTCAGCGAAGTTCCCAGTGTCTTGCGACGGTGTCCCTTCGCAGGGCCAATACAGCAGGGACTTAGGTTTGCTGCTAACTAGGCTAGGTGACCCTGCATACAGAAACAGGCTTTTCCCTTTGGAAGCTTGGATCCCGGTTTCTCAGGGGCTGCTTACAAGACCCTGCTATTGCCCAGCATCTGTCTCTGCCCCTACGCCTGGGTAGGAAGCGAGTATTTTAGCCTGAGAAGCAGGGCTCTTGCAATTCTGGAGGAGAGCTAATCCTGCAGCCCACGTTCGTCCTGGGAAACCGCAAGGTGACCCTTGGCCTCAGTGTAGTGGCGAAATGGCCGCCGGACAGGTCTTGCCTGCCGCGGTTTCCGTGAGTTCTCCACCGTCTTCGGGCTTAAATGGAGAGCGAGGAGAGCTGTCGGCTCTCACAGAACTCTGGCCACCGCACTGTTTGCCATGCAACTGCACTCGAGACCACACGTCTCCTCCCGGCCTGCTGAGAAACAGGCATCCGTGTAGGCCCTTGTTAACATTTCCTGGCGTGCAGAGTCCAAGGCGACACGCTGTCCTCTTCCTTGGAAACCTACGTTGCCCCAGCTTGCCAACGCTCACGAAGGCAGTCCGAGCCCGTCTCATGTGCTGGGCCACTTGCATTCAGTGAGGAAAAGCCACCTGCATTGAGGTGAACAGTCTGCTCAGCGTTCTTTCCGGGAGCTCACACTTGCCGCCTCTCTAGGTTAAGAAGGAAGTCGTAGTGAGGACCAACCTGAGCAAAGAGCACAATTCCTCACGTTACACTGGTAGTCGTCGTAAGAGGAATTGCCAACTACGCCTGGCTGAGGCCTTCCCTGTGTTAAGGAACCAGCCACACTTAGAGGCCTTGAAAGGACAATTTATTCAGCGAAGTTCCCATTGTTTGGCGATGGTCAACCTTTGCAGCGCCAATACTGCAGGGACTTAGGTTTGCTGCTAACAGGGCTAGGTGACCCTGCATACAGAAGCAGGCGTTTCCCTTTGGAAGCTTGGATCCCGGTTTCTCAGGGGCTGCTTGCAAGACCCTGCTATTGCCCAGCATCTGTCCTCTGCCCCTACGCCCGGGTAGGAAGGAGTATTTTAGCCTGAGAAGCAGGGCTCTTGCAACTCTGGAGGAGAGCTAATCCTGCAGCCCACGTTCTTCCTGGGAAACCGCAAGGCGACGCTTGGCCTCAGTGTAGTGGCGAAATGGCCGCCGGACAGGTCTTGCCTGCCGCGGTTTCCGTGAGTTCTCCACCGTCTTCGGGCTTAAATGGAGAGCTGTCGGCTCTCACAGAACTCTGGCCTCCGCACTGTTTGCCATGCAACTGCACTCGAGACCACACGTCTCCTCCCGGCCTGCTGAGAAACAGGCCGCCGTGCAGGCCCTTCGTAACACTTCTTCGCATGTAAACACCAAGGCGACACGCTGTCCTCTTCCTTGGAAACCTACGTTGCCACAGCTTGCCAAACGCTACCGAAGGCAGTCCTAACCAGTCTCGTGTGCTGCGCAACTTTGATTCGGTTACGGAAAGCCACCTGCGTTGAGGTGAACACTCTGCTCAGCGTTCTTTCCGGGAGCTCACAATCGCCCCCTCTCTAGGTTAAGCAGGATGTCGAGGTGAGGTCCAAACTGAGCAAAGAGCACAATTGCTCACTTTGCAGTGGTAGTCGTCGTAAGAGGCATTGCCTACTAGGCCTTGCTAAGGTCTTCGTTCTGTTAGGGAAGTCGCCACACTTAGACGCCTGTAAAGGAAACTTTATTCAGCGAAGTTCCCAGTGTCTTGCGACGGTGTCCCTTCGCAGGGCCAATACAGCAGGGACTTAGGTTTGCTGCTAACTAGGCTAGGTGACCCTGCATACAGAAACAGGCTTTTCCCTTTGGAAGCTTGGATCCCGGTTTCTCAGGGGCTGCTTGCAAGACCCTGCTATTGCCCAGCATCTGTCCTCTGCCCCTACGCCTGGGTAGGAAGCGAGTATTTTAGCCTGAGAAGCAGGGCTCTTGCAACTCTGGAGGAGAGCTAATCCTGCAGCCCACGTTCGTCCTGGGAAACCGCAAGGCGAGGCTTGGCCTCAGTGTAGTGGCGAAATGGCCGCCGGACAGGTCTTGCCTGCCGCGGTTTCCGTGAGTTCTCCACCGTCTTCGGGCTTAAATGGAGAGCGAGGAGAGCTGTCGGCTCTCACAGAACTCTGGCCTCCGCACTGTTTGCCATGCAACTGCACTCGAGACCACACGTCTCCTCCCGGCCTGCTGAGAAACAGGCCGCCGTGCAGGCCCTTCGTAACACTTCTTGGCATGTAAACACCAAGGCGACACGCTGTCCTCTTCCTTGGAAACCTACGTTGCCCCAGCTTGCCAACGCTCACGAAGGCAGTCCGAGCCCGTCTCATGTGCTGGGCCACTTGCATTCAGTGAGGAAAAGCCACCTGCATTGAGGTGAACAGTCTGCTCAGCGTTCTTTCCGGGAGCTCACACTTGCCGCCTCTCTAGGTTAAGCAGGAAGTCGTAGTGAGGACCAACCTGAGCAAAGAGCACAATTCCTCACGTTACACTGGTAGTCGTCGTAAGAGGAATTGCCAACTACGCCTGGCTGAGGCCTTCCCTGTGTTAAGGAACCAGCCACACTTAGAGGCCTTGAAAGGACAATTTATTCAGCGAAGTTCCCATTGTTTGGCGATGGTCAACCTTTGCAGCGCCAATACTGCAGGGACTTAGGTTTGCTGCTAACAGGGCTAGGTGACCCTGCATACAGAAGCAGGCGTTTCCCTTTGGAAGCTTGGATCCCGGTTTCTCAGGGGCTGCTTGCAAGACCCTGCTATTGCCCAGCATCTGTCCTCTGCCCCTACGCCCGGGTAGGAAGGAGTATTTTAGCCTGAGAAGCAGGGCTCTTGCAACTCTGGAGGAGAGCTAATCCTGCAGCCCACGTTCGTCCTGGGAAACCGCAAGGCGACCCTTGGCCTCAGTGTAGAGGCTAAATGGCCGCCGGACAGGTCTTGCCTGCCGCGGTTTCCGTGAGTTCTCCACCGTCTTCGGGCTTAAATGGAGAGCTGTCGGCTCTCACAGAACTCTGGCCTCCGCACTGTTTGCCATGCAACTGCACTCGAGACCACACGTCTCCTCCCGGCCTGCTGAGAAACAGGCCGCCGTGTAGGCCCTTGTTAACATTTCCTGGCGTGCAGAGTCCAAGGCGACACGCTGTCCTCTTCCTTGGAAACCTACGTTGCTACAGCTTGCCAAACGCTACCGAAGGCAGTCCTAACCAGTCTCGTGTGCTGCGCAACTTTGATTCGGTTACGAAAAGCCACCTGCGTTGAGGTGAACACTCTGCTCAGCGTTCTTTCAGGGAGCTCACAATCGCCCCCTCTCTAGGTTAAGCAGGATGTCGAGGTGAGGTCCAAACTGAGCAAAGAGCACAATTGCTCACTTTGCAGTGGTAGTCGTCGTAAGAGGCATTGCCTACTAGGCCTTGCTAAGGTCTTCGTTCTGTTAGGGAAGTCGCCACACTTAGACGCCTGTAAAGGAAACTTTATTCAGCGAAGTTCCCAGTGTCTTGCGACGGTGTCCCTTCGCAGGGCCAATAGAGCAGGGACTTAGGTTTGCTGCTAACTAGGCTAGGTGACCCTGCATACAGAAACAGGCTTTTCCCTTTGGAAGCTTGGATCCCGGTTTCTCAGGGGCTGCTTGCAAGACCCTGCTATTGCCCAGCATCTGTCCTCTGCCCCTACGCCTGGGTAGGAAGCGAGTATTTTAGCCTGAGAAGCAGGGCTCTTGCAACTCTGGAGGAGAGCTAATCCTGCAGCCCACGTTCGTCCTGGGAAACCGCAAGGCGAGGCTTGGCCTCAGTGTAGTGGCGAAATGGCCGCCGGACAGGTCTTGCCTGCCGCGGTTTCCGTGAGTTCTCCACCGTCTTCGGGCTTAAATGGAGAGCGAGGAGAGCTGTCGGCTCTCACAGAACTCTGGCCTCCGCACTGTTTGCCATGCAACTGCACTCGAGACCACACGTCTCCTCCCGGCCTGCTGAGAAACAGGCCGCCGTGCAGGCCCTTCGTAACACTTCTTGGCATGTAGACTCCAAGGCGACACGCTGTCCTCTTCCTTGGAAACCTACGTTGCCCCAGCTTGCCAACGCTCACGAAGGCAGTCCGAGCCCGTCTCATGTGCTGGGCCACTTGCATTCAGTGAGGAAAAGCCACCTGCATTGAGGTGAACAGTCTGCTCAGCGTTCTTTCCGGGAGCTCACACTTGCCGCCTCTCTAGGTTAAGCAGGAAGTCGTAGTGAGGACCAACCTGAGCAAAGAGCACAATTCCTCACGTTACACTGGTAGTCGTCGTAAGAGGAATTGCCAACTACGCCTGGCTGAGGCCTTCCCTGTGTTAAGGAACCAGCCACACTTAGAGGCCTTGAAAGGACAATTTATTCAGCGAAGTTCCCATTGTTTGGCGATGGTCAACCTTTGCAGCGCCAATACTGCAGGGACTTAGGTTTGCTGCTAACAGGGCTAGGTGACCCTGCATACAGAAGCAGGCGTTTCCCTTTGGAAGCTTGGATCCCGGTTTCTCAGGGGCTGCTTGCAAGACCCTGCTATTGCCCAGCATCTGTCCTCTGCCCCTACGCCCGGGTAGGAAGGAGTATTTTAGCCTGAGAAGCAGGGCTCTTGCAACTCTGGAGGAGAGCTAATCCTGCAGCCCACGTTCGTCCTGGGAAACCGCAAGGCGACCCTTGGCCTCAGTGTAGAGGCTAAATGGCCGCCGGACAGGTCTTGCCTGCCGCGGTTTCCGTGAGTTCTCCACCGTCTTCGGGCTTAAATGGAGAGCTGTCGGCTCTCACAGAACTCTGGCCTCCGCACTGTTTGCCATGCAACTGCACTCGAGACCACACGTCTCCTCCCGGCCTGCTGAGAAACAGGCATCCGTGTAGGCCCTTGTTAACATTTCCTGGCGTGCAGAGTCCAAGGCGACACGCTGTCCTCTTCCTTGGAAACCTACGTTGCCACAGCTTGCCAAACGCTACCGAAGGCAGTCCTAACCAGTCTCGTGTGCTGCGCAACTTTGATTCGGTTACGAAAAGCCACCTGCGTTGAGGTGAACACTCTGCTCAGCGTTCTTTCCGGGAGCTCACAATCGCCCCCTCTCTAGCTTAAGCAGGATGTCGAGGTGAGGTCCAAACTGAGCAAAGAGCACAATTGCTCACTTTGCAGTGGTAGTCGTCGTAAGAGGCATTGCCTACTAGGCCTTGCTAAGGTCTTCGTTCTGTTAGGGAAGTCGCCACACTTAGACGCCTGTAAAGGAAACTTTATTCAGCGAAGTTCCCAGTGTCTTGCGACGGTGTCCCTTCGCAGGGCCAATAGAGCAGGGACTTAGGTTTGCTGCTAACTAGGCTAGGTGACCCTGCATACAGAAACAGGCTTTTCCCTTTGGAAGCTGGGATCCCGGTTTCTCAGGGGCTGCTTACAAGACCCTGCTATTGCCCAGCATCTGTCCTCTGCCCCTACGCCTGGGTAGGAAGCGAGTATTTTAGCCTGAGAAGCAGGGCTCTTGCAATTCTGGAGGAGAGCTAATCCTGCAGCCCACGTTCGTCCTGGGAAACCGCAAGGCGAGGCTTGGCCTCAGTGTAGTGGCGAAATGGCCGCCGGACAGGTCTTGCCTGCCGCGGTTTCCGTGAGTTCTCCACCGTCTTCGGGCTTAAATGGAGAGCGAGGAGAGCTGTCGGCTCTCACAGAACTCTGGCCACCGCACTGTTTGCCATGCAACTGCACTCGAGACCACACGTCTCCTCCCGGCCTGCTGAGAAACAGGCATCCGTGTAGGCCCTTGTTAACATTTCCTGGCGTGCAGAGTCCAAGGCGACACAATGTCCTCTTCCTTGGAAACCCACGTTGCTACAGCTTGCCAAACGCTACCGAAGGCAGTCCTAACCAGTCTCGTGTGCTGCGCAACTTTGATTCGGTTACGGAAAGCCACCTGCGTTGAGGTGAACACTCTGCTCAGCGTTCTTTCCGGGAACTCACAATCGCCCCCTCTCTAGCTTAAGCAGGATGTCGAGGTGAGGTCCAAACTGAGCAAAGAGCACAATTGCTCACTTTGCAGTGGTAGTCGTCGTAAGAGGCATTGCCTACTAGGCCTTGCTAAGGTCTTCGTTCTGTTAGGGAAGTCGCCACACTTAGACGCCTGTAAAGGAAACTTTATTCAGCGAAGTTCCCAGTGTCTTGCGACGGTGTCCCTTCGCAGGGCCAATACAGCAGGGACTTAGGTTTGCTGCTAACTAGGCTAGGTGACCCTGCATACAGAAGCAGGCTTTTCCCTTTGGAAGCTTGGATCCCGGTTTCTCAGGGGCTGCTTGCAAGACCCTGCTATTGCCCAGCATCTATCCTCTGCCCCTACGCCTGGGTAGGAAGCGAGTATTTTAGCCTGAGAAGCAGGGCTCTTGCAACTCTGGAGGAGAGCTAATCCTGCAGCCCACGTTCGTCCTGGGAAACCGCAAGGCGAGGCTTGGCCTCAGTGTAGTGGCGAAATGGCCGCCGGACAGGTCTTGCCTGCCGCGGTTTCCGTGAGTTCTCCACCGTCTTCGGGCTTAAATGGAGAGCGAGGAGAGCTGTCGGCTCTCACAGAACTCTGGCCTCCGCACTGTTTGCCATGCAACTGCACTCGAGACCACACGTCTCCTCCCGGCCTGCTGAGAAACAGGCCGCCGTGCAGGCCCTTCGTAACACTTCTTGGCATGTAGACTCCAAGGCGACACGCTGTCCTCTTCCTTGGAAACCTACGTTGCCCCAGCTTGCCAACGCTCACGAAGGCAGTCCGAGCCCGTCTCATGTGCTGGGCCACTTGCATTCAGTGAGGAAAAGCCACCTGCATTGAGGTGAACAGTCTGCTCAGCGTTCTTTCCGGGAGCTCACACTTGCCGCCTCTCTAGGTTAAGCAGGAAGTCGTAGTGAGGACCAACCTGAGCAAAGAGCACAATTCCTCACGTTACACTGGTAGTCGTCGTAAGAGGAATTGCCAACTACGCCTGGCTGAGGCCTTCCCTGTGTTAAGGAACCAGCCACACTTAGAGGCCTTGAAAGGACAATTTATTCAGCGAAGTTCCCATTGTTTGGCGATGGTCAACCTTTGCAGCGCCAATACTGCAGGGACTTAGGTTTGCTGCTAACAGGGCTAGGTGACCCTGCATACAGAAGCAGGCGTTTCCCTTTGGAAGCTTGGATCCCGGTTTCTCAGGGGCTGCTTGCAAGACCCTGCTATTGCCCAGCATCTGTCCTCTGCCCCTACGCCCGGGTAGGAAGGAGTATTTTAGCCTGAGAAGCAGGGCTCTTGCAACTCTGGAGGAGAGCTAATCCTGCAGCCCACGTTCGTCCTGGGAAACCGCAAGGCGAGGCTTGGCCTCAGTGTAGTGGCGAAATGGCCGCCGGACAGGTCTTGCCTGCCGCGGTTTCCGTGAGTTCTCCACCGTCTTCGGGCTTAAATGGAGAGCGAGGAGAGCTGTCGGCTCTCACAGAACTCTGGCCTCCGCACTGTTTGCCATGCAACTGCACTCGAGACCACACGTCTCCTCCCGGCCTGCTGAGAAACAGGCCGCCGTGCAGGCCCTTCGTAACACTTCTTGTCATGTAAACACCAAGGCGACACGCTGTCCTATTCCTTGGAAACCTACGTTGCCCCAGCTTGCCAACGCTCACGAAGGCAGTCCGAGCCCGTCTCATGTGCTGGGCCACTTGCATTCAGTGAGGAAAAGCCACCTGCATTGAGGTGAACAGTCTGCTCAGCGTTCTTTCCGGGAGATCACACTTGCCGCCTCTCTAGGTTAAGCAGGAAGTCGTAGTGAGGACCAACCTGAGCAAAGAGCACAATTCCTCACGTTACACTGGTAGTCGTCGTAAGAGGAATTGCCAACTACGCCTGGCTGAGGCCTTCCCTGTGTTAAGGAACCAGCCACACTTAGAGGCCTTGAAAGGACAATTTATTCAGCGAAGTTCCCATTGTTTGGCGATGGTCAACCTTTGCAGCGCCAATACTGCAGGGACTTAGGTTTGCTGCTAACAGGGCTAGGTGACCCTGCATACAGAAGCAGGCGTTTCCCTTTGGAAGCTTGGATCCCGGTTTCTCAGGGGCTGCTTGCAAGACCCTGCTATTGCCCAGCATCTGTCCTCTGCCCCTACGCCCGGGTAGGAAGGAGTATTTTAGCCTGAGAAGCAGGGCTCTTGCAACTCTGGAGGAGAGCTAATCCTGCAGCCCACGTTCGTCCTGGGAAACCGCAAGGCGACCCTTGGCCTCAGTGTAGAGGCTAAATGGCCGCCGGACAGGTCTTGCCTGCCGCGGTTTCCGTGAGTTCTCCACCGTCTTCGGGCTTAAATGGAGAGCTGTCGGCTCTCACAGAACTCTGGCCTCCGCACTGTTTGCCATGCAACTGCACTCGAGACCACACGTCTCCTCCCGGCCTGCTGAGAAACAGGCATCCGTGTAGGCCCTTGTTAACATTTCCTGGCGTGCAGAGTCCAAGGCGACACGCTGTCCTCTTCCTTGGAAACCTACGTTGCCACAGCTTGCCAAACGCTACCGAAGGCAGTCCTAACCAGTCTCGTGTGCTGCGCAACTTTGTTTCGGTTACGGAAAGCCACCTGCGTTGAGGTGAACACTCTGCTCAGCGTTCTTTCCGGGAGCTCACAATCGCCCCCTCTCTAGGTTAAGCAGGATGTCGAGGTGAGGTCCAAACTGAGCAAAGAGCACAATTGCTCACTTTGCAGTGGTAGTCGTCGTAAGAGGCATTGCCTACTAGGCCTTGCTAAGGTCTTCATTCTGTTAGGGAAGTCGCCACACTTAGACGCCTGTAAAGGAAACTTTATTCAGCGAAGTTCCCAGTGTCTTGCGACGGTGTCCCTTCGCAGGGCCAATACAGCAGGGACTTAGGTTTGCTGCTAACTAGGCTAGGTGACCCTGCATACAGAAGCAGGCTTTTCCCTTTGGAAGCTTGGATTCCGGTTTCTCAGGGGCTGCTTCCAAGACCCTGCTATTGCCCAGCATCTATCCTCTGCCCCTACGCCTGGGTAGGAAGCGAGTATTTTAGCCTGGGAAGCAGGGCTCTTGCAACTCTGGAGGAGAGCTAATCCTGCAGCCCACGTTCGTCCTGGAAACCGCAAGGCGACGCTTGGCCTCAGTGTAGTGGCGAAATGGCCGCCGGACAGGTCTTGCCTGCCGCGGTTTCCTTGAGTTCTCCACCGTCTTCGGGCTTAAATGGAGAGCGAGGAGAGCTGTCGGCTCTCACAGAACTCTGGCCTCCGCACTGTTTGCCATGCAGCTGAACGCAAGACCACACGTCTCCTCCCGGCCTGCTGAGAAACAGGCCGCCGTGCAGGCCCTTCGTAACACTTCTTGGCATGTAAACACAAAGGCGACACGCTATCCTCTTCCTTGGAAACCTACGTTGCCCCAGCTTGCCAACGCTCACGAAGGCAGTCCGAGCCCGTCTCATGTGCTGGGCCACTTGCATTCAGTGAGGAAAAGCCACCTGCATTGAGGTGAACAGTCTGCTCAGCGTTCTTTCCGGGAGCTCACACTTGCCGCCTCTCTAGGTTAAGAAGGAAGTCGTAGTGAGGACCAACCTGAGCAAAGAGCACAATTCCTCACGTTACACTGGTAGTCGTCGTAAGAGGAATTGCCAACTACGCCTGGCTGAGGCCTTCCCTGTGTTAAGGAACCAGCCACACTTAGAGGCCTTGAAAGGACAATTTATTCAGCGAAGTTCCCATTGTTTGGCGATGGTCAACCTTTGCAGCGCCAATACTGCAGGGACTTAGGTTTGCTGCTAACAGGGCTAGGTGACCCTGCATACAGAAGCAGGCGTTTCCCTTTGGAAGCTTGGATCCCGGTTTCTCAGGGGCTGCTTGCAAGACCCTGCTATTGCCCAGCATCTGTCCTCTGCCCCTACGCCCGGGTAGGAAGCGAGTATTTTAGCCTGAGAAGCAGGGCTCTTGCAACTCTGGAGGAGAGCTAATCCTGCAGCCCACGTTCTTCCTGGGAAACCGCAAGGCGACGCTTGGCCTCAGTGTAGTGGCGAAATGGCCGCCGGACAGGTCTTGCCTGCCGCGGTTTCCGTGAGTTCTCCACCGTCTTCGGGCTTAAATGGAGAGCGAGGAGAGCTGTCGGCTCTCACAGAACTCTGGCCTCCGCACTGTTTGCCATGCAACTGCACTCGAGACCACACGTCTCCTCCCGGCCTGCTGAGAAACAGGCATCCGTGTAGGCCCTTGTTAACATTTCCTGGCGTGCAGAGTCCAAGGCGACACAATGTCCTCTTCCTTGGAAACCCACGTTGCTACAGCTTGCCAAACGCTACCGAAGGCAGTCCTAACCAGTCTCGTGTGCTGCGCAACTTTGATTCGGTTACGGAAAGCCACCTGCGTTGAGGTGAACACTCTGCTCAGCGTTCTTTCCGGGAGCTCACAATCGCCCCCTCTCTAGCTTAAGCAGGATGTCGAGGTGAGGTCCAAACTGAGCAAAGAGCACAATTGCTCACTTTGCAGTGGTAGTCGTCGTAAGAGGCATTGCCTACTAGGCCTTGCTAAGGTCTTCGTTCTGTTAGGGAAGTCGCCACACTTAGACGCCTGTAAAGGAAACTTTATTCAGCGAAGTTCCCAGTGTCTTGCGACGGTGTCCCTTCGCAGGGCCAATACAGCAGGGACTTAGGTTTGCTGCTAACTAGGCTAGGTGACCCTGCATACAGAAGCAGGCTTTTCCCTTTGGAAGCTTGGATTCCGGTTTCTCAGGGGCTGCTTGCAAGACCCTGCTATTGCCCAGCATCTATCCTCTGCCCCTACGCCTGGGTAGGAAGCGAGTATTTTAGCCTGAGAAGCAGGGCTCTTGCAACTCTGGAGGAGAGCTAATCCTGCAGCCCACGTTCGTCCTGGGAAACCGCAAGGCGAGGCTTGGCCTCAGTGTAGTGGCGAAATGGCCGCCGGACAGGTCTTGCCTGCCGCGGTTTCCGTGAGTTCTCCACCGTCTTCGGGCTTAAATGGAGAGCGAGGAGAGCTGTCGGCTCTCACAGAACTCTGGCCTCCGCACTGTTTGCCATGCAACTGCACTCGAGACCACACGTCTCCTCCCGGCCTGCTGAGAAACAGGCCGCCGTGCAGGCCCTTCGTAACACTTCTTGGCATGTAAACACCAAGGCGACACGCTGTCCTCTTCCTTGGAAACCTACGTTGCCCCAGCTTGCCAACGCTCACGAAGGCAGTCCGAGCCCGTCTCATGTGCTGGGCCACTTGCATTCAGTGAGGAAAAGCCACCTGCATTGAGGTGAACAGTCTGCTCAGCGTTCTTTCCGGGAGCTCACACTTGCCGCCTCTCTAGGTTAAGCAGGAAGTCGTAGTGAGGACCAACCTGAGCAAAGAGCACAATTCCTCACGTTACACTGGTAGTCGTCGTAAGAGGAATTGCCAACTACGCCTGGCTGAGGCCTTCCCTGTGTTAAGGAACCAGCCACACTTAGAGGCCTTGAAAGGACAATTTATTCAGCGAAGTTCCCATTGTTTGGCGATGGTCAACCTTTGCAGCGCCAATACTGCAGGGACTTAGGTTTGCTGCTAACAGGGCTAGGTGACCCTGCATACAGAAGCAGGCGTTTCCCTTTGGAAGCTTGGATCCCGGTTTCTCAGGGGCTGCTTGCAAGACCCTGCTATTGCCCAGCATCTGTCCTCTGCCCCTACGCCCGGGTAGGAAGGAGTATTTTAGCCTGAGAAGCAGGGCTCTTGCAACTCTGGAGGAGAGCTAATCCTGCAGCCCACGTTCTTCCTGGGAAACCGCAAGGCGACGCTTGGCCTCAGTGTAGTGGCGAAATGGCCGCCGGACAGGTCTTGCCTGCCGCGGTTTCCGTGAGTTCTCCACCGTCTTCGGGCTTAAATGGAGAGCTGTCGGCTCTCACAGAACTCTGGCCTCCGCACTGTTTGCCATGCAACTGCACTCGAGACCACACGTCTCCTCCCGGCCTGCTGAGAAACAGGCCGCCGTGCAGGCCCTTCGTAACACTTCTTCGCATGTAAACACCAAGGCGACACGCTGTCCTCTTCCTTGGAAACCTACGTTGCCACAGCTTGCCAAACGCTACCGAAGGCAGTCCTAACCAGTCTCGTGTGCTGCGCAACTTTGATTCGGTTACGGAAAGCCACCTGCGTTGAGGTGAACACTCTGCTCAGCGTTCTTTCCGGGAGCTCACAATCGCCCCCTCTCTAGGTTAAGCAGGATGTCGAGGTGAGGTCCAAACTGAGCAAAGAGCACAATTGCTCACTTTGCAGTGGTAGTCGTCGTAAGAGGCATTGCCTACTAGGCCTTGCTAAGGTCTTCGTTCTGTTAGGGAAGTCGCCACACTTAGACGCCTGTAAAGGAAACTTTATTCAGCGAAGTTCCCAGTGTCTTGCGACGGTGTCCCTTCGCAGGGCCAATACAGCAGGGACTTAGGTTTGCTGCTAACTAGGCTAGGTGACCCTGCATACAGAAACAGGCTTTTCCCTTTGGAAGCTTGGATCCCGGTTTCTCAGGGGCTGCTTGCAAGACCCTGCTATTGCCCAGCATCTGTCCTCTGCCCCTACGCCTGGGTAGGAAGCGAGTATTTTAGCCTGAGAAGCAGGGCTCTTGCAACTCTGGAGGAGAGCTAATCCTGCAGCCCACGTTCGTCCTGGGAAACCGCAAGGCGAGGCTTGGCCTCAGTGTAGTGGCGAAATGGCCGCCGGACAGGTCTTGCCTGCCGCGGTTTCCGTGAGTTCTCCACCGTCTTCGGGCTTAAATGGAGAGCGAGGAGAGCTGTCGGCTCTCACAGAACTCTGGCCTCCGCACTGTTTGCCATGCAACTGCACTCGAGACCACACGTCTCCTCCCGGCCTGCTGAGAAACAGGCCGCCGTGCAGGCCCTTCGTAACACTTCTTGGCATGTAAACACCAAGGCGACACGCTGTCCTCTTCCTTGGAAACCTACGTTGCCCCAGCTTGCCAACGCTCACGAAGGCAGTCCGAGCCCGTCTCATGTGCTGGGCCACTTGCATTCAGTGAGGAAAAGCCACCTGCATTGAGGTGAACAGTCTGCTCAGCGTTCTTTCCGGGAGCTCACACTTGCCGCCTCTCTAGGTTAAGCAGGAAGTCGTAGTGAGGACCAACCTGAGCAAAGAGCACAATTCCTCACGTTACACTGGTAGTCGTCGTAAGAGGAATTGCCAACTACGCCTGGCTGAGGCCTTCCCTGTGTTAAGGAACCAGCCACACTTAGAGGCCTTGAAAGGACAATTTATTCAGCGAAGTTCCCATTGTTTGGCGATGGTCAACCTTTGCAGCGCCAATACTGCAGGGACTTAGGTTTGCTGCTAACAGGGCTAGGTGACCCTGCATACAGAAGCAGGCGTTTCCCTTTGGAAGCTTGGATCCCGGTTTCTCAGGGGCTGCTTGCAAGACCCTGCTATTGCCCAGCATCTGTCCTCTGCCCCTACGCCCGGGTAGGAAGGAGTATTTTAGCCTGAGAAGCAGGGCTCTTGCAACTCTGGAGGAGAGCTAATCCTGCAGCCCACGTTCGTCCTGGGAAACCGCAAGGCGACCCTTGGCCTCAGTGTAGAGGCTAAATGGCCGCCGGACAGGTCTTGCCTGCCGCGGTTTCCGTGAGTTCTCCACCGTCTTCGGGCTTAAATGGAGAGCTGTCGGCTCTCACAGAACTCTGGCCTCCGCACTGTTTGCCATGCAACTGCACTCGAGACCACACGTCTCCTCCCGGCCTGCTGAGAAACAGGCCGCCGTGTAGGCCCTTGTTAACATTTCCTGGCGTGCAGAGTCCAAGGCGACACGCTGTCCTCTTCCTTGGAAACCTACGTTGCTACAGCTTGCCAAACGCTACCGAAGGCAGTCCTAACCAGTCTCGTGTGCTGCGCAACTTTGATTCGGTTACGAAAAGCCACCTGCGTTGAGGTGAACACTCTGCTCAGCGTTCTTTCAGGGAGCTCACAATCGCCCCCTCTCTAGGTTAAGCAGGATGTCGAGGTGAGGTCCAAACTGAGCAAAGAGCACAATTGCTCACTTTGCAGTGGTAGTCGTCGTAAGAGGCATTGCCTACTAGGCCTTGCTAAGGTCTTCGTTCTGTTAGGGAAGTCGCCACACTTAGACGCCTGTAAAGGAAACTTTATTCAGCGAAGTTCCCAGTGTCTTGCGACGGTGTCCCTTCGCAGGGCCAATACAGCAGGGACTTAGGTTTGCTGCTAACTAGGCTAGGTGACCCTGCATACAGAAGCAGGCTTTTCCCTTTGGAAGCTTGGATTCCGGTTTCTCAGGGGCTGCTTGCAAGACCCTGCTATTGCCCAGCATCTATCCTCTGCCCCTACGCCTGGGTAGGAAGCGAGTATTTTAGCCTGAGAAGCAGGGCTCTTGCAACTCTGGAGGAGAGCTAATCCTGCAGCCCACGTTCGTCCTGGGAAACCGCAAGGCGAGGCTTGGCCTCAGTGTAGTGGCGAAATGGCCGCCGGACAGGTCTTGCCTGCCGCGGTTTCCGTGAGTTCTCCACCGTCTTCGGGCTTAAATGGAGAGCGAGGAGAGCTGTCGGCTCTCACAGAACTCTGGCCTCCGCACTGTTTGCCATGCAACTGCACTCGAGACCACACGTCTCCTCCCGGCCTGCTGAGAAACAGGCCGCCGTGCAGGCCCTTCGTAACACTTCTTGGCATGTAAACACCAAGGCGACACGCTGTCCTCTTCCTTGGAAACCTACGTTGCCCCAGCTTGCCAACGCTCACGAAGGCAGTCCGAGCCCGTCTCATGTGCTGGGCCACTTGCATTCAGTGAGGAAAAGCCACCTGCATTGAGGTGAACAGTCTGCTCAGCGTTCTTTCCGGGAGCTCACACTTGCCGCCTCTCTAGGTTAAGCAGGAAGTCGTAGTGAGGACCAACCTGAGCAAAGAGCACAATTCCTCACGTTACACTGGTAGTCGTCGTAAGAGGAATTGCCAACTACGCCTGGCTGAGGCCTTCCCTGTGTTAAGGAACCAGCCACACTTAGAGGCCTTGAAAGGACAATTTATTCAGCGAAGTTCCCATTGTTTGGCGATGGTCAACCTTTGCAGCGCCAATACTGCAGGGACTTAGGTTTGCTGCTAACAGGGCTAGGTGACCCTGCATACAGAAGCAGGCGTTTCCCTTTGGAAGCTTGGATCCCGGTTTCTCAGGGGCTGCTTGCAAGACCCTGCTATTGCCCAGCATCTGTCCTCTGCCCCTACGCCCGGGTAGGAAGGAGTATTTTAGCCTGAGAAGCAGGGCTCTTGCAACTCTGGAGGAGAGCTAATCCTGCAGCCCACGTTCTTCCTGGGAAACCGCAAGGCGACGCTTGGCCTCAGTGTAGTGGCGAAATGGCCGCCGGACAGGTCTTGCCTGCCGCGGTTTCCGTGAGTTCTCCACCGTCTTCGGGCTTAAATGGAGAGCTGTCGGCTCTCACAGAACTCTGGCCTCCGCACTGTTTGCCATGCAACTGCACTCGAGACCACACGTCTCCTCCCGGCCTGCTGAGAAACAGGCCGCCGTGCAGGCCCTTCGTAACACTTCTTCGCATGTAAACACCAAGGCGACACGCTGTCCTCTTCCTTGGAAACCTACGTTGCCACAGCTTGCCAAACGCTACCGAAGGCAGTCCTAACCAGTCTCGTGTGCTGCGCAACTTTGATTCGGTTACGGAAAGCCACCTGCGTTGAGGTGAACACTCTGCTCAGCGTTCTTTCCGGGAGCTCACAATCGCCCCCTCTCTAGGTTAAGCAGGATGTCGAGGTGAGGTCCAAACTGAGCAAAGAGCACAATTGCTCACTTTGCAGTGGTAGTCGTCGTAAGAGGCATTGCCTACTAGGCCTTGCTAAGGTCTTCGTTCTGTTAGGGAAGTCGCCACACTTAGACGCCTGTAAAGGAAACTTTATTCAGCGAAGTTCCCAGTGTCTTGCGACGGTGTCCCTTCGCAGGGCCAATACAGCAGGGACTTAGGTTTGCTGCTAACTAGGCTAGGTGACCCTGCATACAGAAACAGGCTTTTCCCTTTGGAAGCTTGGATCCCGGTTTCTCAGGGGCTGCTTGCAAGACCCTGCTATTGCCCAGCATCTGTCCTCTGCCCCTACGCCTGGGTAGGAAGCGAGTATTTTAGCCTGAGAAGCAGGGCTCTTGCAACTCTGGAGGAGAGCTAATCCTGCAGCCCACGTTCGTCCTGGGAAACCGCAAGGCGACCCTTGGCCTCAGTGTAGAGGCTAAATGGCCGCCGGACAGGTCTTGCCTGCCGCGGTTTCCGTGAGTTCTCCACCGTCTTCGGGCTTAAATGGAGAGCTGTCGGCTCTCACAGAACTCTGGCCTCCGCACTGTTTGCCATGCAACTGCACTCGAGACCACACGTCTCCTCCCGGCCTGCTGAGAAACAGGCCGCCGTGTAGGCCCTTGTTAACATTTCCTGGCGTGCAGAGTCCAAGGCGACACGCTGTCCTCTTCCTTGGAAACCTACGTTGCCACAGCTTGCCAAACGCTACCGAAGGCAGTCCTAACCAGTCTCGTGTGCTGCGCAACTTTGATTCGGTTACGAAAAGCCACCTGCGTTGAGGTGAACACTCTGCTCAGCGTTCTTTCAGGGAGCTCACAATCGCCCCCTCTCTAGGTTAAGCAGGATGTCGAGGTGAGGTCCAAACTGAGCAAAGAGCACAATTGCTCACTTTGCAGTGGTAGTCGTCGTAAGAGGCATTGCCTACTAGGCCTTGCTAAGGTCTTCGTTCTGTTAGGGAAGTCGCCACACTTAGACGCCTGTAAAGGAAACTTTATTCAGCGAAGTTCCCAGTGTCTTGCGACGGTGTCCCTTCGCAGGGCCAATACAGCAGGGACTTAGGTTTGCTGCTAACTAGGCTAGGTGACCCTGCATACAGAAACAGGCTTTTCCCTTTGGAAGCTTGGATCCCGGTTTCTCAGGGGCTGCTTACAAGACCCTGCTATTGCCCAGCATCTGTCTCTGCCCCTACGCCTGGGTAGGAAGCGAGTATTTTAGCCTGAGAAGCAGGGCTCTTGCAATTCTGGAGGAGAGCTAATCCTGCAGCCCACGTTCGTCCTGGGAAACCGCAAGGTGACCCTTGGCCTCAGTGTAGTGGCGAAATGGCCGCCGGACAGGTCTTGCCTGCCGCGGTTTCCGTGAGTTCTCCACCGTCTTCGGGCTTAAATGGAGAGCGAGGAGAGCTGTCGGCTCTCACAGAACTCTGGCCACCGCACTGTTTGCCATGCAACTGCACTCGAGACCACACGTCTCCTCCCGGCCTGCTGAGAAACAGGCATCCGTGTAGGCCCTTGTTAACATTTCCTGGCGTGCAGAGTCCAAGGCGACACGCTGTCCTCTTCCTTGGAAACCTACGTTGCCCCAGCTTGCCAACGCTCACGAAGGCAGTCCGAGCCCGTCTCATGTGCTGGGCCACTTGCATTCAGTGAGGAAAAGCCACCTGCATTGAGGTGAACAGTCTGCTCAGCGTTCTTTCCGGGAGCTCACACTTGCCGCCTCTCTAGGTTAAGCAGGAAGTCGTAGTGAGGACCAACCTGAGCAAAGAGCACAATTCCTCACGTTACACTGGTAGTCGTCGTAAGAGGAATTGCCAACTACGCCTGGCTGAGGCCTTCCCTGTGTTAAGGAACCAGCCACACTTAGAGGCCTTGAAAGGACAATTTATTCAGCGAAGTTCCCATTGTTTGGCGATGGTCAACCTTTGCAGCGCCAATACTGCAGGGACTTAGGTTTGCTGCTAACAGGGCTAGGTGACCCTGCATACAGAAGCAGGCGTTTCCCTTTGGAAGCTTGGATCCCGGTTTCTCAGGGGCTGCTTGCAAGACCCTGCTATTGCCCAGCATCTGTCCTCTGCCCCTACGCCCGGGTAGGAAGGAGTATTTTAGCCTGAGAAGCAGGGCTCTTGCAACTCTGGAGGAGAGCTAATCCTGCAGCCCACGTTCTTCCTGGGAAACCGCAAGGCGACGCTTGGCCTCAGTGTAGTGGCGAAATGGCCGCCGGACAGGTCTTGCCTGCCGCGGTTTCCGTGAGTTCTCCACCGTCTTCGGGCTTAAATGGAGAGCTGTCGGCTCTCACAGAACTCTGGCCTCCGCACTGTTTGCCATGCAACTGCACTCGAGACCACACGTCTCCTCCCGGCCTGCTGAGAAACAGGCCGCCGTGCAGGCCCTTCGTAACACTTCTTCGCATGTAAACACCAAGGCGACACGCTGTCCTCTTCCTTGGAAACCTACGTTGCCACAGCTTGCCAAACGCTACCGAAGGCAGTCCTAACCAGTCTCGTGTGCTGCGCAACTTTGATTCGGTTACGGAAAGCCACCTGCGTTGAGGTGAACACTCTGCTCAGCGTTCTTTCCGGGAGCTCACAATCGCCCCCTCTCTAGGTTAAGCAGGATGTCGAGGTGAGGTCCAAACTGAGCAAAGAGCACAATTGCTCACTTTGCAGTGGTAGTCGTCGTAAGAGGCATTGCCTACTAGGCCTTGCTAAGGTCTTCGTTCTGTTAGGGAAGTCGCCACACTTAGACGCCTGTAAAGGAAACTTTATTCAGCGAAGTTCCCAGTGTCTTGCGACGGTGTCCCTTCGCAGGGCCAATACAGCAGGGACTTAGGTTTGCTGCTAACTAGGCTAGGTGACCCTGCATACAGAAACAGGCTTTTCCCTTTGGAAGCTTGGATCCCGGTTTCTCAGGGGCTGCTTGCAAGACCCTGCTATTGCCCAGCATCTGTCCTCTGCCCCTACGCCTGGGTAGGAAGCGAGTATTTTAGCCTGAGAAGCAGGGCTCTTGCAACTCTGGAGGAGAGCTAATCCTGCAGCCCACGTTCGTCCTGGGAAACCGCAAGGCGAGGCTTGGCCTCAGTGTAGTGGCGAAATGGCCGCCGGACAGGTCTTGCCTGCCGCGGTTTCCGTGAGTTCTCCACCGTCTTCGGGCTTAAATGGAGAGCGAGGAGAGCTGTCGGCTCTCACAGAACTCTGGCCTCCGCACTGTTTGCCATGCAACTGCACTCGAGACCACACGTCTCCTCCCGGCCTGCTGAGAAACAGGCCGCCGTGCAGGCCCTTCGTAACACTTCTTGGCATGTAAACACCAAGGCGACACGCTGTCCTCTTCCTTGGAAACCTACGTTGCCCCAGCTTGCCAACGCTCACGAAGGCAGTCCGAGCCCGTCTCATGTGCTGGGCCACTTGCATTCAGTGAGGAAAAGCCACCTGCATTGAGGTGAACAGTCTGCTCAGCGTTCTTTCCGGGAGCTCACACTTGCCGCCTCTCTAGGTTAAGCAGGAAGTCGTAGTGAGGACCAACCTGAGCAAAGAGCACAATTCCTCACGTTACACTGGTAGTCGTCGTAAGAGGAATTGCCAACTACGCCTGGCTGAGGCCTTCCCTGTGTTAAGGAACCAGCCACACTTAGAGGCCTTGAAAGGACAATTTATTCAGCGAAGTTCCCATTGTTTGGCGATGGTCAACCTTTGCAGCGCCAATACTGCAGGGACTTAGGTTTGCTGCTAACAGGGCTAGGTGACCCTGCATACAGAAGCAGGCGTTTCCCTTTGGAAGCTTGGATCCCGGTTTCTCAGGGGCTGCTTGCAAGACCCTGCTATTGCCCAGCATCTGTCCTCTGCCCCTACGCCCGGGTAGGAAGGAGTATTTTAGCCTGAGAAGCAGGGCTCTTGCAACTCTGGAGGAGAGCTAATCCTGCAGCCCACGTTCGTCCTGGGAAACCGCAAGGCGACCCTTGGCCTCAGTGTAGAGGCTAAATGGCCGCCGGACAGGTCTTGCCTGCCGCGGTTTCCGTGAGTTCTCCACCGTCTTCGGGCTTAAATGGAGAGCTGTCGGCTCTCACAGAACTCTGGCCTCCGCACTGTTTGCCATGCAACTGCACTCGAGACCACACGTCTCCTCCCGGCCTGCTGAGAAACAGGCCGCCGTGTAGGCCCTTGTTAACATTTCCTGGCGTGCAGAGTCCAAGGCGACACGCTGTCCTCTTCCTTGGAAACCTACGTTGCTACAGCTTGCCAAACGCTACCGAAGGCAGTCCTAACCAGTCTCGTGTGCTGCGCAACTTTGATTCGGTTACGAAAAGCCACCTGCGTTGAGGTGAACACTCTGCTCAGCGTTCTTTCAGGGAGCTCACAATCGCCCCCTCTCTAGGTTAAGCAGGATGTCGAGGTGAGGTCCAAACTGAGCAAAGAGCACAATTGCTCACTTTGCAGTGGTAGTCGTCGTAAGAGGCATTGCCTACTAGGCCTTGCTAAGGTCTTCGTTCTGTTAGGGAAGTCGCCACACTTAGACGCCTGTAAAGGAAACTTTATTCAGCGAAGTTCCCAGTGTCTTGCGACGGTGTCCCTTCGCAGGGCCAATACAGCAGGGACTTAGGTTTGCTGCTAACTAGGCTAGGTGACCCTGCATACAGAAACAGGCTTTTCCCTTTGGAAGCTTGGATCCCGGTTTCTCAGGGGCTGCTTGCAAGACCCTGCTATTGCCCAGCATCTGTCCTCTGCCCCTACGCCTGGGTAGGAAGCGAGTATTTTAGCCTGAGAAGCAGGGCTCTTGCAACTCTGGAGGAGAGCTAATCCTGCAGCCCACGTTCGTCCTGGGAAACCGCAAGGCGAGGCTTGGCCTCAGTGTAGTGGCGAAATGGCCGCCGGACAGGTCTTGCCTGCCGCGGTTTCCGTGAGTTCTCCACCGTCTTCGGGCTTAAATGGAGAGCGAGGAGAGCTGTCGGCTCTCACAGAACTCTGGCCTCCGCACTGTTTGCCATGCAACTGCACTCGAGACCACACGTCTCCTCCCGGCCTGCTGAGAAACAGGCCGCCGTGCAGGCCCTTCGTAACACTTCTTGGCATGTAAACACCAAGGCGACACGCTGTCCTCTTCCTTGGAAACCTACGTTGCCCCAGCTTGCCAACGCTCACGAAGGCAGTCCGAGCCCGTCTCATGTGCTGGGCCACTTGCATTCAGTGAGGAAAAGCCACCTGCATTGAGGTGAACAGTCTGCTCAGCGTTCTTTCCGGGAGCTCACACTTGCCGCCTCTCTAGGTTAAGCAGGAAGTCGTAGTGAGGACCAACCTGAGCAAAGAGCACAATTCCTCACGTTACACTGGTAGTCGTCGTAAGAGGAATTGCCAACTACGCCTGGCTGAGGCCTTCCCTGTGTTAAGGAACCAGCCACACTTAGAGGCCTTGAAAGGACAATTTATTCAGCGAAGTTCCCATTGTTTGGCGATGGTCAACCTTTGCAGCGCCAATACTGCAGGGACTTAGGTTTGCTGCTAACAGGGCTAGGTGACCCTGCATACAGAAGCAGGCGTTTCCCTTTGGAAGCTTGGATCCCGGTTTCTCAGGGGCTGCTTGCAAGACCCTGCTATTGCCCAGCATCTGTCCTCTGCCCCTACGCCCGGGTAGGAAGGAGTATTTTAGCCTGAGAAGCAGGGCTCTTGCAACTCTGGAGGAGAGCTAATCCTGCAGCCCACGTTCGTCCTGGGAAACCGCAAGGCGACCCTTGGCCTCAGTGTAGAGGCTAAATGGCCGCCGGACAGGTCTTGCCTGCCGCGGTTTCCGTGAGTTCTCCACCGTCTTCGGGCTTAAATGGAGAGCTGTCGGCTCTCACAGAACTCTGGCCTCCGCACTGTTTGCCATGCAACTGCACTCGAGACCACACGTCTCCTCCCGGCCTGCTGAGAAACAGGCCGCCGTGTAGGCCCTTGTTAACATTTCCTGGCGTGCAGAGTCCAAGGCGACACGCTGTCCTCTTCCTTGGAAACCTACGTTGCTACAGCTTGCCAAACGCTACCGAAGGCAGTCCTAACCAGTCTCGTGTGCTGCGCAACTTTGATTCGGTTACGAAAAGCCACCTGCGTTGAGGTGAACACTCTGCTCAGCGTTCTTTCAGGGAGCTCACAATCGCCCCCTCTCTAGGTTAAGCAGGATGTCGAGGTGAGGTCCAAACTGAGCAAAGAGCACAATTGCTCACTTTGCAGTGGTAGTCGTCGTAAGAGGCATTGCCTACTAGGCCTTGCTAAGGTCTTCGTTCTGTTAGGGAAGTCGCCACACTTAGACGCCTGTAAAGGAAACTTTATTCAGCGAAGTTCCCAGTGTCTTGCGACGGTGTCCCTTCGCAGGGCCAATAGAGCAGGGACTTAGGTTTGCTGCTAACTAGGCTAGGTGACCCTGCATACAGAAACAGGCTTTTCCCTTTGGAAGCTTGGATCCCGGTTTCTCAGGGGCTGCTTGCAAGACCCTGCTATTGCCCAGCATCTGTCCTCTGCCCCTACGCCTGGGTAGGAAGCGAGTATTTTAGCCTGAGAAGCAGGGCTCTTGCAACTCTGGAGGAGAGCTAATCCTGCAGCCCACGTTCGTCCTGGGAAACCGCAAGGCGAGGCTTGGCCTCAGTGTAGTGGCGAAATGGCCGCCGGACAGGTCTTGCCTGCCGCGGTTTCCGTGAGTTCTCCACCGTCTTCGGGCTTAAATGGAGAGCGAGGAGAGCTGTCGGCTCTCACAGAACTCTGGCCTCCGCACTGTTTGCCATGCAACTGCACTCGAGACCACACGTCTCCTCCCGGCCTGCTGAGAAACAGGCCGCCGTGCAGGCCCTTCGTAACACTTCTTGGCATGTAAACACCAAGGCGACACGCTGTCCTCTTCCTTGGAAACCTACGTTGCCCCAGCTTGCCAACGCTCACGAAGGCAGTCCGAGCCCGTCTCATGTGCTGGGCCACTTGCATTCAGTGAGGAAAAGCCACCTGCATTGAGGTGAACAGTCTGCTCAGCGTTCTTTCCGGGAGCTCACACTTGCCGCCTCTCTAGGTTAAGCAGGAAGTCGTAGTGAGGACCAACCTGAGCAAAGAGCACAATTCCTCACGTTACACTGGTAGTCGTCGTAAGAGGAATTGCCAACTACGCCTGGCTGAGGCCTTCCCTGTGTTAAGGAACCAGCCACACTTAGAGGCCTTGAAAGGACAATTTATTCAGCGAAGTTCCCATTGTTTGGCGATGGTCAACCTTTGCAGCGCCAATACTGCAGGGACTTAGGTTTGCTGCTAACAGGGCTAGGTGACCCTGCATACAGAAGCAGGCGTTTCCCTTTGGAAGCTTGGATCCCGGTTTCTCAGGGGCTGCTTGCAAGACCCTGCTATTGCCCAGCATCTGTCCTCTGCCCCTACGCCCGGGTAGGAAGGAGTATTTTAGCCTGAGAAGCAGGGCTCTTGCAACTCTGGAGGAGAGCTAATCCTGCAGCCCACGTTCTTCCTGGGAAACCGCAAGGCGACGCTTGGCCTCAGTGTAGTGGCGAAATGGCCGCCGGACAGGTCTTGCCTGCCGCGGTTTCCGTGAGTTCTCCACCGTCTTCGGGCTTAAATGGAGAGCTGTCGGCTCTCACAGAACTCTGGCCTCCGCACTGTTTGCCATGCAACTGCACTCGAGACCACACGTCTCCTCCCGGCCTGCTGAGAAACAGGCCGCCGTGCAGGCCCTTCGTAACACTTCTTCGCATGTAAACACCAAGGCGACACGCTGTCCTCTTCCTTGGAAACCTACGTTGCCACAGCTTGCCAAACGCTACCGAAGGCAGTCCTAACCAGTCTCGTGTGCTGCGCAACTTTGATTCGGTTACGGAAAGCCACCTGCGTTGAGGTGAACACTCTGCTCAGCGTTCTTTCCGGGAGCTCACAATCGCCCCCTCTCTAGGTTAAGCAGGATGTCGAGGTGAGGTCCAAACTGAGCAAAGAGCACAATTGCTCACTTTGCAGTGGTAGTCGTCGTAAGAGGCATTGCCTACTAGGCCTTGCTAAGGTCTTCGTTCTGTTAGGGAAGTCGCCACACTTAGACGCCTGTAAAGGAAACTTTATTCAGCGAAGTTCCCAGTGTCTTGCGACGGTGTCCCTTCGCAGGGCCAATACAGCAGGGACTTAGGTTTGCTGCTAACTAGGCTAGGTGACCCTGCATACAGAAACAGGCTTTTCCCTTTGGAAGCTTGGATCCCGGTTTCTCAGGGGCTGCTTGCAAGACCCTGCTATTGCCCAGCATCTGTCCTCTGCCCCTACGCCTGGGTAGGAAGCGAGTATTTTAGCCTGAGAAGCAGGGCTCTTGCAACTCTGGAGGAGAGCTAATCCTGCAGCCCACGTTCGTCCTGGGAAACCGCAAGGCGAGGCTTGGCCTCAGTGTAGTGGCGAAATGGCCGCCGGACAGGTCTTGCCTGCCGCGGTTTCCGTGAGTTCTCCACCGTCTTCGGGCTTAAATGGAGAGCGAGGAGAGCTGTCGGCTCTCACAGAACTCTGGCCTCCGCACTGTTTGCCATGCAACTGCACTCGAGACCACACGTCTCCTCCCGGCCTGCTGAGAAACAGGCCGCCGTGCAGGCCCTTCGTAACACTTCTTGGCATGTAAACACCAAGGCGACACGCTGTCCTCTTCCTTGGAAACCTACGTTGCCCCAGCTTGCCAACGCTCACGAAGGCAGTCCGAGCCCGTCTCATGTGCTGGGCCACTTGCATTCAGTGAGGAAAAGCCACCTGCATTGAGGTGAACAGTCTGCTCAGCGTTCTTTCCGGGAGCTCACACTTGCCGCCTCTCTAGGTTAAGCAGGAAGTCGTAGTGAGGACCAACCTGAGCAAAGAGCACAATTCCTCACGTTACACTGGTAGTCGTCGTAAGAGGAATTGCCAACTACGCCTGGCTGAGGCCTTCCCTGTGTTAAGGAACCAGCCACACTTAGAGGCCTTGAAAGGACAATTTATTCAGCGAAGTTCCCATTGTTTGGCGATGGTCAACCTTTGCAGCGCCAATACTGCAGGGACTTAGGTTTGCTGCTAACAGGGCTAGGTGACCCTGCATACAGAAGCAGGCGTTTCCCTTTGGAAGCTTGGATCCCGGTTTCTCAGGGGCTGCTTGCAAGACCCTGCTATTGCCCAGCATCTGTCCTCTGCCCCTACGCCCGGGTAGGAAGGAGTATTTTAGCCTGAGAAGCAGGGCTCTTGCAACTCTGGAGGAGAGCTAATCCTGCAGCCCACGTTCTTCCTGGGAAACCGCAAGGCGACGCTTGGCCTCAGTGTAGTGGCGAAATGGCCGCCGGACAGGTCTTGCCTGCCGCGGTTTCCGTGAGTTCTCCACCGTCTTCGGGCTTAAATGGAGAGCTGTCGGCTCTCACAGAACTCTGGCCTCCGCACTGTTTGCCATGCAACTGCACTCGAGACCACACGTCTCCTCCCGGCCTGCTGAGAAACAGGCCGCCGTGCAGGCCCTTCGTAACACTTCTTCGCATGTAAACACCAAGGCGACACGCTGTCCTCTTCCTTGGAAACCTACGTTGCCACAGCTTGCCAAACGCTACCGAAGGCAGTCCTAACCAGTCTCGTGTGCTGCGCAACTTTGATTCGGTTACGGAAAGCCACCTGCGTTGAGGTGAACACTCTGCTCAGCGTTCTTTCCGGGAGCTCACAATCGCCCCCTCTCTAGGTTAAGCAGGATGTCGAGGTGAGGTCCAAACTGAGCAAAGAGCACAATTGCTCACTTTGCAGTGGTAGTCGTCGTAAGAGGCATTGCCTACTAGGCCTTGCTAAGGTCTTCGTTCTGTTAGGGAAGTCGCCACACTTAGACGCCTGTAAAGGAAACTTTATTCAGCGAAGTTCCCAGTGTCTTGCGACGGTGTCCCTTCGCAGGGCCAATACAGCAGGGACTTAGGTTTGCTGCTAACTAGGCTAGGTGACCCTGCATACAGAAACAGGCTTTTCCCTTTGGAAGCTTGGATCCCGGTTTCTCAGGGGCTGCTTGCAAGACCCTGCTATTGCCCAGCATCTGTCCTCTGCCCCTACGCCTGGGTAGGAAGCGAGTATTTTAGCCTGAGAAGCAGGGCTCTTGCAACTCTGGAGGAGAGCTAATCCTGCAGCCCACGTTCGTCCTGGGAAACCGCAAGGCGAGGCTTGGCCTCAGTGTAGTGGCGAAATGGCCGCCGGACAGGTCTTGCCTGCCGCGGTTTCCGTGAGTTCTCCACCGTCTTCGGGCTTAAATGGAGAGCGAGGAGAGCTGTCGGCTCTCACAGAACTCTGGCCACCGCACTGTTTGCCATGCAACTGCACTCGAGACCACACGTCTCCTCCCGGCCTGCTGAGAAACAGGCCGCCGTGCAGGCCCTTCGTAACACTTCTTCGCATGTAAACACCAAGGCGACACGCTGTCCTCTTCCTTGGAAACCTACGTTGCCACAGCTTGCCAAACGCTACCGAAGGCAGTCCTAACCAGTCTCGTGTGCTGCGCAACTTTGATTCGGTTACGGAAAGCCACCTGCGTTGAGGTGAACACTCTGCTCAGCGTTCTTTCCGGGAGCTCACAATCGCCCCCTCTCTAGGTTAAGCAGGATGTCGAGGTGAGGTCCAAACTGAGCAAAGAGCACAATTGCTCACTTTGCAGTGGTAGTCGTCGTAAGAGGCATTGCCTACTAGGCCTTGCTAAGGTCTTCGTTCTGTTAGGGAAGTCGCCACACTTAGACGCCTGTAAAGGAAACTTTATTCAGCGAAGTTCCCAGTGTCTTGCGACGGTGTCCCTTCGCAGGGCCAATACAGCAGGGACTTAGGTTTGCTGCTAACTAGGCTAGGTGACCCTGCATACAGAAACAGGCTTTTCCCTTTGGAAGCTTGGATCCCGGTTTCTCAGGGGCTGCTTGCAAGACCCTGCTATTGCCCAGCATCTGTCCTCTGCCCCTACGCCTGGGTAGGAAGCGAGTATTTTAGCCTGAGAAGCAGGGCTCTTGCAACTCTGGAGGAGAGCTAATCCTGCAGCCCACGTTCGTCCTGGGAAACCGCAAGGCGAGGCTTGGCCTCAGTGTAGTGGCGAAATGGCCGCCGGACAGGTCTTGCCTGCCGCGGTTTCCGTGAGTTCTCCACCGTCTTCGGGCTTAAATGGAGAGCGAGGAGAGCTGTCGGCTCTCACAGAACTCTGGCCACCGCACTGTTTGCCATGCAACTGCACTCGAGACCACACGTCTCCTCCCGGCCTGCTGAGAAACAGGCCGCCGTGCAGGCCCTTCGTAACACTTCTTCGCATGTAAACACCAAGGCGACACGCTGTCCTCTTCCTTGGAAACCTACGTTGCCACAGCTTGCCAAACGCTACCGAAGGCAGTCCTAACCAGTCTCGTGTGCTGCGCAACTTTGATTCGGTTACGGAAAGCCACCTGCGTTGAGGTGAACACTCTGCTCAGCGTTCTTTCCGGGAGCTCACAATCGCCCCCTCTCTAGGTTAAGCAGGATGTCGAGGTGAGGTCCAAACTGAGCAAAGAGCACAATTGCTCACTTTGCAGTGGTAGTCGTCGTAAGAGGCATTGCCTACTAGGCCTTGCTAAGGTCTTCGTTCTGTTAGGGAAGTCGCCACACTTAGACGCCTGTAAAGGAAACTTTATTCAGCGAAGTTCCCAGTGTCTTGCGACGGTGTCCCTTCGCAGGGCCAATACAGCAGGGACTTAGGTTTGCTGCTAACTAGGCTAGGTGACCCTGCATACAGAAACAGGCTTTTCCCTTTGGAAGCTTGGATCCCGGTTTCTCAGGGGCTGCTTGCAAGACCCTGCTATTGCCCAGCATCTGTCCTCTGCCCCTACGCCCGGGTAGGAAGGAGTATTTTAGCCTGAGAAGCAGGGCTCTTGCAACTCTGGAGGAGAGCTAATCCTGCAGCCCACGTTCTTCCTGGGAAACCGCAAGGCGACGCTTGGCCTCAGTGTAGTGGCGAAATGGCCGCCGGACAGGTCTTGCCTGCCGCGGTTTCCGTGAGTTCTCCACCGTCTTCGGGCTTAAATGGAGAGCTGTCGGCTCTCACAGAACTCTGGCCTCCGCACTGTTTGCCATGCAACTGCACTCGAGACCACACGTCTCCTCCCGGCCTGCTGAGAAACAGGCCGCCGTGCAGGCCCTTCGTAACACTTCTTCGCATGTAAACACCAAGGCGACACGCTGTCCTCTTCCTTGGAAACCTACG
This sequence comes from Grampus griseus, assembly GCF_964374135.1. Taxonomy (NCBI): domain Eukaryota; kingdom Metazoa; phylum Chordata; class Mammalia; order Artiodactyla; family Delphinidae; genus Grampus; species Grampus griseus. The sequence goes on from NW_028132890.1 coordinate 147,707, forward strand.
TTGCCACAGCTTGCCAAACGCTACCGAAGGCAGTCCTAACCAGTCTCGTGTGCTGCGCAACTTTGATTCGGTTACGGAAAGCCACCTGCGTTGAGGTGAACACTCTGCTCAGCGTTCTTTCCGGGAGCTCACAATCGCCCCCTCTCTAGGTTAAGCAGGATGTCGAGGTGAGGTCCAAACTGAGCAAAGAGCACAATTGCTCACTTTGCAGTGGTAGTCGTCGTAAGAGGCATTGCCTACTAGGCCTTGCTAAGGTCTTCGTTCTGTTAGGGAAGTCGCCACACTTAGACGCCTGTAAAGGAAACTTTATTCAGCGAAGTTCCCAGTGTCTTGCGACGGTGTCCCTTCGCAGGGCCAATACAGCAGGGACTTAGGTTTGCTGCTAACTAGGCTAGGTGACCCTGCATACAGAAACAGGCTTTTCCCTTTGGAAGCTTGGATCCCGGTTTCTCAGGGGCTGCTTGCAAGACCCTGCTATTGCCCAGCATCTGTCCTCTGCCCCTACGCCTGGGTAGGAAGCGAGTATTTTAGCCTGAGAAGCAGGGCTCTTGCAACTCTGGAGGAGAGCTAATCCTGCAGCCCACGTTCGTCCTGGGAAACCGCAAGGCGAGGCTTGGCCTCAGTGTAGTGGCGAAATGGCCGCCGGACAGGTCTTGCCTGCCGCGGTTTCCGTGAGTTCTCCACCGTCTTCGGGCTTAAATGGAGAGCGAGGAGAGCTGTCGGCTCTCACAGAACTCTGGCCACCGCACTGTTTGCCATGCAACTGCACTCGAGACCACACGTCTCCTCCCGGCCTGCTGAGAAACAGGCCGCCGTGCAGGCCCTTCGTAACACTTCTTCGCATGTAAACACCAAGGCGACACGCTGTCCTCTTCCTTGGAAACCTACGTTGCCACAGCTTGCCAAACGCTACCGAAGGCAGTCCTAACCAGTCTCGTGTGCTGCGCAACTTTGATTCGGTTACGGAAAGCCACCTGCGTTGAGGTGAACACTCTGCTCAGCGTTCTTTCCGGGAGCTCACAATCGCCCCCTCTCTAGGTTAAGCAGGATGTCGAGGTGAGGTCCAAACTGAGCAAAGAGCACAATTGCTCACTTTGCAGTGGTAGTCGTCGTAAGAGGCATTGCCTACTAGGCCTTGCTAAGGTCTTCGTTCTGTTAGGGAAGTCGCCACACTTAGACGCCTGTAAAGGAAACTTTATTCAGCGAAGTTCCCAGTGTCTTGCGACGGTGTCCCTTCGCAGGGCCAATACAGCAGGGACTTAGGTTTGCTGCTAACTAGGCTAGGTGACCCTGCATACAGAAACAGGCTTTTCCCTTTGGAAGCTTGGATCCCGGTTTCTCAGGGGCTGCTTGCAAGACCCTGCTATTGCCCAGCATCTGTCCTCTGCCCCTACGCCTGGGTAGGAAGCGAGTATTTTAGCCTGAGAAGCAGGGCTCTTGCAACTCTGGAGGAGAGCTAATCCTGCAGCCCACGTTCGTCCTGGGAAACCGCAAGGCGAGGCTTGGCCTCAGTGTAGTGGCGAAATGGCCGCCGGACAGGTCTTGCCTGCCGCGGTTTCCGTGAGTTCTCCACCGTCTTCGGGCTTAAATGGAGAGCGAGGAGAGCTGTCGGCTCTCACAGAACTCTGGCCACCGCACTGTTTGCCATGCAACTGCACTCGAGACCACACGTCTCCTCCCGGCCTGCTGAGAAACAGGCCGCCGTGCAGGCCCTTCGTAACACTTCTTCGCATGTAAACACCAAGGCGACACGCTGTCCTCTTCCTTGGAAACCTACGTTGCCACAGCTTGCCAAACGCTACCGAAGGCAGTCCTAACCAGTCTCGTGTGCTGCGCAACTTTGATTCGGTTACGGAAAGCCACCTGCGTTGAGGTGAACACTCTGCTCAGCGTTCTTTCCGGGAGCTCACAATCGCCCCCTCTCTAGGTTAAGCAGGATGTCGAGGTGAGGTCCAAACTGAGCAAAGAGCACAATTGCTCACTTTGCAGTGGTAGTCGTCGTAAGAGGCATTGCCTACTAGGCCTTGCTAAGGTCTTCGTTCTGTTAGGGAAGTCGCCACACTTAGACGCCTGTAAAGGAAACTTTATTCAGCGAAGTTCCCAGTGTCTTGCGACGGTGTCCCTTCGCAGGGCCAATACAGCAGGGACTTAGGTTTGCTGCTAACTAGGCTAGGTGACCCTGCATACAGAAACAGGCTTTTCCCTTTGGAAGCTTGGATCCCGGTTTCTCAGGGGCTGCTTGCAAGACCCTGCTATTGCCCAGCATCTGTCCTCTGCCCCTACGCCTGGGTAGGAAGCGAGTATTTTAGCCTGAGAAGCAGGGCTCTTGCAACTCTGGAGGAGAGCTAATCCTGCAGCCCACGTTCGTCCTGGGAAACCGCAAGGCGACCCTTGGCCTCAGTGTAGAGGCTAAATGGCCGCCGGACAGGTCTTGCCTGCCGCGGTTTCCGTGAGTTCTCCACCGTCTTCGGGCTTAAATGGAGAGCTGTCGGCTCTCACAGAACTCTGGCCTCCGCACTGTTTGCCATGCAACTGCACTCGGGACCACACGTCTCCTCCCGGCCTGCTGAGAAACAGGCCGCCGTGTAGGCCCTTGTTAACATTTCCTGGCGTGCAGAGTCCAAGGCGACACGCTGTCCTCTTCCTTGGAAACCTACGTTGCCACAGCTTGCCAAACGCTACCGAAGGCAGTCCTAACCAGTCTCGTGTGCTGCGCAACTTTGATTCGGTTACGAAAAGCCACCTGCGTTGAGGTGAACACTCTGCTCAGCGTTCTTTCAGGGAGCTCACAATCGCCCCCTCTCTAGGTTAAGCAGGATGTCGAGGTGAGGTCCAAACTGAGCAAAGAGCACAATTGCTCACTTTGCAGTGGTAGTCGTCGTAAGAGGCATTGCCTACTAGGCCTTGCTAAGGTCTTCGTTCTGTTAGGGAAGTCGCCACACTTAGACGCCTGTAAAGGAAACTTTATTCAGCGAAGTTCCCAGTGTCTTGCGACGGTGTCCCTTCGCAGGGCCAATACAGCAGGGACTTAGGTTTGCTGCTAACTAGGCTAGGTGACCCTGCATACAGAAACAGGCTTTTCCCTTTGGAAGCTTGGATCCCGGTTTCTCAGGGGCTGCTTGCAAGACCCTGCTATTGCCCAGCATCTGTCCTCTGCCCCTACGCCTGGGTAGGAAGCGAGTATTTTAGCCTGAGAAGCAGGGCTCTTGCAACTCTGGAGGAGAGCTAATCCTGCAGCCCACGTTCGTCCTGGGAAACCGCAAGGCGAGGCTTGGCCTCAGTGTAGTGGCGAAATGGCCGCCGGACAGGTCTTGCCTGCCGCGGTTTCCGTGAGTTCTCCACCGTCTTCGGGCTTAAATGGAGAGCGAGGAGAGCTGTCGGCTCTCACAGAACTCTGGCCTCCGCACTGTTTGCCATGCAACTGCACTCGAGACCACACGTCTCCTCCCGGCCTGCTGAGAAACAGGCCGCCGTGCAGGCCCTTCGTAACACTTCTTGGCATGTAAACACCAAGGCGACACGCTGTCCTCTTCCTTGGAAACCTACGTTGCCCCAGCTTGCCAACGCTCACGAAGGCAGTCCGAGCCCGTCTCATGTGCTGGGCCACTTGCATTCAGTGAGGAAAAGCCACCTGCATTGAGGTGAACAGTCTGCTCAGCGTTCTTTCCGGGAGCTCACACTTGCCGCCTCTCTAGGTTAAGCAGGAAGTCGTAGTGAGGACCAACCTGAGCAAAGAGCACAATTCCTCACGTTACACTGGTAGTCGTCGTAAGAGGAATTGCCAACTACGCCTGGCTGAGGCCTTCCCTGTGTTAAGGAACCAGCCACACTTAGAGGCCTTGAAAGGACAATTTATTCAGCGAAGTTCCCATTGTTTGGCGATGGTCAACCTTTGCAGCGCCAATACTGCAGGGACTTAGGTTTGCTGCTAACAGGGCTAGGTGACCCTGCATACAGAAGCAGGCGTTTCCCTTTGGAAGCTTGGATCCCGGTTTCTCAGGGGCTGCTTGCAAGACCCTGCTATTGCCCAGCATCTGTCCTCTGCCCCTACGCCCGGGTAGGAAGGAGTATTTTAGCCTGAGAAGCAGGGCTCTTGCAACTCTGGAGGAGAGCTAATCCTGCAGCCCACGTTCTTCCTGGGAAACCGCAAGGCGACGCTTGGCCTCAGTGTAGTGGCGAAATGGCCGCCGGACAGGTCTTGCCTGCCGCGGTTTCCGTGAGTTCTCCACCGTCTTCGGGCTTAAATGGAGAGCTGTCGGCTCTCACAGAACTCTGGCCTCCGCACTGTTTGCCATGCAACTGCACTCGAGACCACACGTCTCCTCCCGGCCTGCTGAGAAACAGGCCGCCGTGCAGGCCCTTCGTAACACTTCTTCGCATGTAAACACCAAGGCGACACGCTGTCCTCTTCCTTGGAAACCTACGTTGCCACAGCTTGCCAAACGCTACCGAAGGCAGTCCTAACCAGTCTCGTGTGCTGCGCAACTTTGATTCGGTTACGGAAAGCCACCTGCGTTGAGGTGAACACTCTGCTCAGCGTTCTTTCCGGGAGCTCACAATCGCCCCCTCTCTAGGTTAAGCAGGATGTCGAGGTGAGGTCCAAACTGAGCAAAGAGCACAATTGCTCACTTTGCAGTGGTAGTCGTCGTAAGAGGCATTGCCTACTAGGCCTTGCTAAGGTCTTCGTTCTGTTAGGGAAGTCGCCACACTTAGACGCCTGTAAAGGAAACTTTATTCAGCGAAGTTCCCAGTGTCTTGCGACGGTGTCCCTTCGCAGGGCCAATACAGCAGGGACTTAGGTTTGCTGCTAACTAGGCTAGGTGACCCTGCATACAGAAACAGGCTTTTCCCTTTGGAAGCTTGGATCCCGGTTTCTCAGGGGCTGCTTGCAAGACCCTGCTATTGCCCAGCATCTGTCCTCTGCCCCTACGCCTGGGTAGGAAGCGAGTATTTTAGCCTGAGAAGCAGGGCTCTTGCAACTCTGGAGGAGAGCTAATCCTGCAGCCCACGTTCGTCCTGGGAAACCGCAAGGCGAGGCTTGGCCTCAGTGTAGTGGCGAAATGGCCGCCGGACAGGTCTTGCCTGCCGCGGTTTCCGTGAGTTCTCCACCGTCTTCGGGCTTAAATGGAGAGCGAGGAGAGCTGTCGGCTCTCACAGAACTCTGGCCACCGCACTGTTTGCCATGCAACTGCACTCGAGACCACACGTCTCCTCCCGGCCTGCTGAGAAACAGGCCGCCGTGCAGGCCCTTCGTAACACTTCTTCGCATGTAAACACCAAGGCGACACGCTGTCCTCTTCCTTGGAAACCTACGTTGCCACAGCTTGCCAAACGCTACCGAAGGCAGTCCTAACCAGTCTCGTGTGCTGCGCAACTTTGATTCGGTTACGGAAAGCCACCTGCGTTGAGGTGAACACTCTGCTCAGCGTTCTTTCCGGGAGCTCACAATCGCCCCCTCTCTAGGTTAAGCAGGATGTCGAGGTGAGGTCCAAACTGAGCAAAGAGCACAATTGCTCACTTTGCAGTGGTAGTCGTCGTAAGAGGCATTGCCTACTAGGCCTTGCTAAGGTCTTCGTTCTGTTAGGGAAGTCGCCACACTTAGACGCCTGTAAAGGAAACTTTATTCAGCGAAGTTCCCAGTGTCTTGCGACGGTGTCCCTTCGCAGGGCCAATACAGCAGGGACTTAGGTTTGCTGCTAACTAGGCTAGGTGACCCTGCATACAGAAACAGGCTTTTCCCTTTGGAAGCTTGGATCCCGGTTTCTCAGGGGCTGCTTGCAAGACCCTGCTATTGCCCAGCATCTGTCCTCTGCCCCTACGCCTGGGTAGGAAGCGAGTATTTTAGCCTGAGAAGCAGGGCTCTTGCAACTCTGGAGGAGAGCTAATCCTGCAGCCCACGTTCGTCCTGGGAAACCGCAAGGCGAGGCTTGGCCTCAGTGTAGTGGCGAAATGGCCGCCGGACAGGTCTTGCCTGCCGCGGTTTCCGTGAGTTCTCCACCGTCTTCGGGCTTAAATGGAGAGCGAGGAGAGCTGTCGGCTCTCACAGAACTCTGGCCACCGCACTGTTTGCCATGCAACTGCACTCGAGACCACACGTCTCCTCCCGGCCTGCTGAGAAACAGGCCGCCGTGCAGGCCCTTCGTAACACTTCTTCGCATGTAAACACCAAGGCGACACGCTGTCCTCTTCCTTGGAAACCTACGTTGCCACAGCTTGCCAAACGCTACCGAAGGCAGTCCTAACCAGTCTCGTGTGCTGCGCAACTTTGATTCGGTTACGGAAAGCCACCTGCGTTGAGGTGAACACTCTGCTCAGCGTTCTTTCCGGGAGCTCACAATCGCCCCCTCTCTAGGTTAAGCAGGATGTCGAGGTGAGGTCCAAACTGAGCAAAGAGCACAATTGCTCACTTTGCAGTGGTAGTCGTCGTAAGAGGCATTGCCTACTAGGCCTTGCTAAGGTCTTCGTTCTGTTAGGGAAGTCGCCACACTTAGACGCCTGTAAAGGAAACTTTATTCAGCGAAGTTCCCAGTGTCTTGCGACGGTGTCCCTTCGCAGGGCCAATACAGCAGGGACTTAGGTTTGCTGCTAACTAGGCTAGGTGACCCTGCATACAGAAACAGGCTTTTCCCTTTGGAAGCTTGGATCCCGGTTTCTCAGGGGCTGCTTGCAAGACCCTGCTATTGCCCAGCATCTGTCCTCTGCCCCTACGCCCGGGTAGGAAGGAGTATTTTAGCCTGAGAAGCAGGGCTCTTGCAACTCTGGAGGAGAGCTAATCCTGCAGCCCACGTTCTTCCTGGGAAACCGCAAGGCGACGCTTGGCCTCAGTGTAGTGGCGAAATGGCCGCCGGACAGGTCTTGCCTGCCGCGGTTTCCGTGAGTTCTCCACCGTCTTCGGGCTTAAATGGAGAGCTGTCGGCTCTCACAGAACTCTGGCCTCCGCACTGTTTGCCATGCAACTGCACTCGAGACCACACGTCTCCTCCCGGCCTGCTGAGAAACAGGCCGCCGTGCAGGCCCTTCGTAACACTTCTTCGCATGTAAACACCAAGGCGACACGCTGTCCTCTTCCTTGGAAACCTACGTTGCCACAGCTTGCCAAACGCTACCGAAGGCAGTCCTAACCAGTCTCGTGTGCTGCGCAACTTTGATTCGGTTACGGAAAGCCACCTGCGTTGAGGTGAACACTCTGCTCAGCGTTCTTTCCGGGAGCTCACAATCGCCCCCTCTCTAGGTTAAGCAGGATGTCGAGGTGAGGTCCAAACTGAGCAAAGAGCACAATTGCTCACTTTGCAGTGGTAGTCGTCGTAAGAGGCATTGCCTACTAGGCCTTGCTAAGGTCTTCGTTCTGTTAGGGAAGTCGCCACACTTAGACGCCTGTAAAGGAAACTTTATTCAGCGAAGTTCCCAGTGTCTTGCGACGGTGTCCCTTCGCAGGGCCAATACAGCAGGGACTTAGGTTTGCTGCTAACTAGGCTAGGTGACCCTGCATACAGAAACAGGCTTTTCCCTTTGGAAGCTTGGATCCCGGTTTCTCAGGGGCTGCTTGCAAGACCCTGCTATTGCCCAGCATCTGTCCTCTGCCCCTACGCCTGGGTAGGAAGCGAGTATTTTAGCCTGAGAAGCAGGGCTCTTGCAACTCTGGAGGAGAGCTAATCCTGCAGCCCACGTTCGTCCTGGGAAACCGCAAGGCGAGGCTTGGCCTCAGTGTAGTGGCGAAATGGCCGCCGGACAGGTCTTGCCTGCCGCGGTTTCCGTGAGTTCTCCACCGTCTTCGGGCTTAAATGGAGAGCGAGGAGAGCTGTCGGCTCTCACAGAACTCTGGCCACCGCACTGTTTGCCATGCAACTGCACTCGAGACCACACGTCTCCTCCCGGCCTGCTGAGAAACAGGCCGCCGTGCAGGCCCTTCGTAACACTTCTTCGCATGTAAACACCAAGGCGACACGCTGTCCTCTTCCTTGGAAACCTACGTTGCCACAGCTTGCCAAACGCTACCGAAGGCAGTCCTAACCAGTCTCGTGTGCTGCGCAACTTTGATTCGGTTACGGAAAGCCACCTGCGTTGAGGTGAACACTCTGCTCAGCGTTCTTTCCGGGAGCTCACAATCGCCCCCTCTCTAGGTTAAGCAGGATGTCGAGGTGAGGTCCAAACTGAGCAAAGAGCACAATTGCTCACTTTGCAGTGGTAGTCGTCGTAAGAGGCATTGCCTACTAGGCCTTGCTAAGGTCTTCGTTCTGTTAGGGAAGTCGCCACACTTAGACGCCTGTAAAGGAAACTTTATTCAGCGAAGTTCCCAGTGTCTTGCGACGGTGTCCCTTCGCAGGGCCAATACAGCAGGGACTTAGGTTTGCTGCTAACTAGGCTAGGTGACCCTGCATACAGAAACAGGCTTTTCCCTTTGGAAGCTTGGATCCCGGTTTCTCAGGGGCTGCTTGCAAGACCCTGCTATTGCCCAGCATCTGTCCTCTGCCCCTACGCCTGGGTAGGAAGCGAGTATTTTAGCCTG